>NC_141758.1:25625533-25925533 GCF_982258835.1 Parasteatoda tepidariorum
GTTTCTTCAGTTAGTTCTTGGAAACCGAGAAATTTTTTTTTCTTTTGTAACATTAGGTGCATTTAACTTCGAAACCAACTCAATTTCAGTTTTACACCAGAAAGGTAAAATAGCACCGTTTTGTGCACATTTCTTTATATATATCAGGGTGCGCAGCCAAATAATTGAACAAAAACTTAAGCTCCTTTTAAGCACTTTTGAAAGACTCAAAAAATATTTTTAAACACTTTAAAGAAATATCATAATCAGACGGAGTTGGAATGCTTTGATAATTGACGCTTTTTACCTTGTTTTAACCGTCATGTCAAAAAGAAAAAACTTTTGGCATTGTTTTTGACAATTGTCAAAAAATCATGAAATTTTGAATCATGTAAAACGAATGTCGTTTTCATACGCTACGAACTGACGACAATACACTGAAATAGAGTGGGGTTGAATTAATTATGAAAACGTTGAATAGAACAATGTGAACGGTGACTTTTTGCATAATCTGAAGAGAAAATCAACATAGTAAAGAAAATCTCAGTTTGAAAAGGGGAAAATTAAGCACTTTTTAAAAGCACCCAATAAAAAAAAGCACCTTTAAACACTTTTTAAAGAAGCTACACACACTGTATATATAATGGTAGCAAAATTTAAGTTTTAATGTATTATTCTTAGTTTAATAATTTTGATTTAAAATGGTACTACCAATCGCAACAAATAAATAATTAAATTCTTTTTATAGAATATCAGTTTCTTACAGCCATATTACCCTCAGTAAACTACAAGGCATAGAAAAGTGGTGCCTAGAGAAGAAATTTCAAGTAAACGGCTAAAAATCACAACTCCTAATCATCCTAAATAAAAAGAAGAAAAAAATACCACCACAGAGCAAGTTAATTCTATTCAATGAAACAATGCAAATAGTTGATACAGCCAAATACCTTGGACTCAACCTTAATGACAAATTCAACTGGAATGATCACATCAAAAGCATAATCGGTAAAGCACAAGCAGCATGCAGTTAAACTCTCTAGGTACTACTCTATCAATCAAACATGGCACTAAAACATTATTCTATTTATACGTTATACGCCCCCATCCTTACATCAGGGCTGTCCTTACATATGCCTCACTAGTCTTGACAAATATAACACAAACTAAGCTGAACAAATTAATAAAATACCAAGAAGTATAGCAAAAGCCAGATGACTCGTAAGAAACGACACAATACAACACGGCCTGAAAATAGATGCAATAAACACACATATAGCTAAATTAAATATCAAATTCTATGCAAAAGCCACCTCTTGCTCTGCAACAAATTTCAATGAAATATTCCTATATGAAACTTTAACTGATGACAAGAACATCAGACCGTTACAGACATCAGACAAGAACCGTTACAAATACTTGTACTTTTTCCCTAAAAAAGTAACGAAAGTACTAGTAAAAGTACTAAATTTAAAAAGTAACGAAGTACAAGTAAAAGTACGTACTTTTTACTTGTACCGGCGGTACAAGTAACGAAAGTAAAAGTACTGCCATATATGATTATAATTTGTTAATAAATTTTGTTTCACAGTACAAAATGAAATTTGTGGAAAATCCCTTATAATTTTGGCTTTCTCTTAAAAGAGTAAGAAAACTACTGAGAAAATTGCTCGAAACTCTTAAGAAATTTTAAGATATTCAAATCGGTCTTTACTTATTGGTTTTTTATAAAAATTTTCATATCTCTCCATAAATATTAAAGCAAGGTTTACGAAGTTTTGCGCAATTATTGCACATAATAATAGTTATAAGTTACAAATTTATTGCTGCATTTTTTGGCATAGGTGTTCAAAAAAAAATTTTTTTTTCCGTTTGTAGTTTATTGTCGGTACCTCAAAAAGCTTTAAACTTCATTGATATGTATGAGAAATCGCACGATCTAATTACTTCTAAATGTATGAACTGATTCTCAAAGTATTTATATTATTTTTTAAATATGAAAAAATGTGTTAGTATCGAAGAGTTTTGATATATATATATATATATATATATATATATATATATATATATATATATATATATATATATATATATAGAGAGAGAGAGAGAGAGAGAGAGAGAGAGAGAGATTTTTTATTTATTATTAATGTAGATTATTCCAATGTTTTTTCCATTTTTATTTAATAAAATCTCCTCTCTTAGACATTACATGATTACACTATTCTTTTCAGATGCTTCTTGTCGAGGAGTTTGCTCCGGCAGCACAAACAAACGTCATAACATTTTTTGCTACATCATAACAAACAAATTACTTAACTAATTTGTTTACACCTAAACGAATAATTTTTACATACTTCTGATGAAATTTTTTAATTGTCTTCTTGAGAAATATGTTGCTAGATGTAAGGAAATAAAATATTTGGGAAATATTTATAATTGAAATAACAAAATCAGAAATCTATAATGGGTAAATAGGATATATCATTTTTTTCCCTTTCTTAAAGCATTTTAAAACAGGTAGTGAATTTATTATACTTAAAATTTATTATACTTAAAATTTTGTTACACAAATTTATTTAATTTTAATTACACATAAAATGTTAGTGAAAAATAATTTATTTAAATGAATCCTTTTGTTTCTGTGAATAACGAAATAAAGTTATTGAATTAAAAGAAATTATAGACAGGAAGATTTGGTACTAAGTCACAGAAGCCAGCATCCACTCAGGATTAATAAAAAAAAAATAGTAATAATAATTATAAAACAATTGGTCTTGCAATCTACGCATAAAATATAGATAGGTCGTAGTACAGCAAACTTAGATTTGCCAATTTTTATGTTTGGATGCTGTGCGTTTCTATTACTTCTGAATCGAGTTAGTGTGTTTGAAATATTCCAAAATACGAACAGAGGACCGTGACAATAAACTTAATATTTAATTTATATCAAGGAATTACATGGACCAGCAAGGGCCGATCAATCAATGTTTTTACGTGGAACGTCATGCACTTATCTTTTTTCTTTTCACTACAGCAGTTATTTATCACATGATGAAGAACTGCTGCGCATGCGCGACAATCCCAACATGCCGCCCCACGTTGCAATGCATTTAGTACATTCAATATTGTTAGAAAATTGCATGAAAATTCAATATTAACAATCTTTTAAACAGGGGCCGGGATAGTCTGGTCGATAGGGTGCTGGGCCCATATCCAAGAGGTCGTGGGTTCGATCCTCGCCGGCCGAAGACTCCCCGTGTAGTAAATGGTGACTGATGCACGTTAAATCTGTCGAGTCTCAAAGTCCTCCATGTTCCCACAACAAATCAATACCTCTGGGGGTACTGATCCAGGAGTTTCCTTGTCTTCTGGATTGGTTTAAAATTACAAGGCTACGGAGTTGAACGTAAGTAGTCGTAAACCCATGAAATTGGGTCGGCTGTTCTTTGATGGCAGATGCTTTGGAGGTAAACAACAGCTCCATACGCAGATTCGGACGCGTCTGCAAATCCATGAATAAAGATATGACATGACGAAGAATCTTGAGCTTTTCGAGTAGAGGAAGAGCTGATACAAATTTATGCCATTCTTGAGCAGCGGATTGAGGTAGTGTATCAGGCCAATCAATTTTCAGCAACCACAGTTGTTGAAGGAAGATCTTTGCCTTTGAAATCACAGGGCCAACCAATCCTAGTGGGTCGAAAATGTGAGCTATCTCGGACAAAACAGATCTTTTCGTATAGGATGGGTTTGGATTCACTGAAACTTTGTAAGCAAAGGCGTCGCTAGAGGTGAACCACTGCATTTCAAGAGTCTTTACACTTTTTTCTTCTGGTGTATCATCAAATGGATACATTTCCGTATCCCCAAGTTGCAGATCCGGATGATTTGAACACCACTTGTGGAGCTCCAATCCACCGCAAGATAGCATTAGTGTCTCGTTGAATATCTTTAGCTTCTTATAGATTAGATGATACCGAAAGGCAATCATTCATATCGAAATCTTGTATTGCAGAAGCTGCAAGAGGAAATTTGCTTTTTTCATCGATCCCAATTTGTTGCAGAGTTTTTTGAGCAAGATAAGGAGCACAGGGAGTCCCGTACGTAATCGTTTTCAATTCTTAAACACGAACTGGTACATCCTTTCCTTTCTTCCAAAGAATTTTCTGCAAGTGAGTCTGTGATGGGTTAATTTCTATCCGGCGGATTTAACGCTGAAAGAACTGTCATTTAATCCGCTAATCGGGATATTTATTTTTTTCCTTTTTTATTCCTAGAATATTCGCTGCTTCACTACAAATGAAATTCGATTGGGCTGCAGAATCGAGAACAGCTCTCAAGGGTATTTTTTTATTATGCGAGTCTTGGATGTAAATTATAGCAGTATTAATCAAAACAAAGTTTGAATTTCCAGATGTGAGAAGCGCCGTTCTGTCTTCCGAGCTCGAGGTTTCGATATTTCATGCAGAGGGGGTAGAGGGTGAAACGACCTTCACTTCGGGGATCGTAGATTGAGTGGGCGAAGTGAAATAATTATAATCCCGGTGAAGCATTGAATAGTGAGATTTTTTACAGAAACATTTTGCCTTCGTTTTGCAAAAAGCTAAAGCATAATTATTTTTCTTTACGAGTTCATATCTTTCTGAAAAACTATAACTTTTAAAAATGGAGCATTGATAAATAGAGAGGGAAATATCTTTACATATAACACATGCATTATGTTGAGAATTAAGTAATGCGCTTTTTGATCGTTGAAAAGAATTAGTAGAATGTTTATTCATAGGGGTAGTGGTTTTCGCTTGTACATTTCTATTGATAGAATCCTATACATCAGGGTTCCCACGGTCCTTGAGAATTTTAAAAAGTGGTAATAAAAATAAAAGAAATTTTGACATTTTTATTTCTGTGTAGCCACCACTAAAAGATGTTTTCTAAAAAATATATATATTCACGAAAATTTCAGTATCTTACGATGAAAAAGTATATTAAAACAAAAAAATATATTGTAGCTCCACCCTAAATTTACTACCACTTTTTTAATTTTTCAAGGACCGCGGGAACCCTGTATATGACTTCTTTTTTCCATAAATAATAACAAATTGTGTAAAGACTGGATATCTTGTGTTTCTAACGTTAGTTCAAATTGGATTCTGATATTTTTTATCTAGTTTCGGAATTATTATATTTATAAACAATGCATCCGAAAGGCTATTTCTTTCAAAATTAAGCAATTTCAAGGATCGGATATTTTTGTTTACATTGACTAAAAGATCCCGTAAACTCTTTGCATTTTCATTAATCATAGAAGGATAATTAATTATACTGTTTATATGTGTATCAATTAAAACACGTTTATTTTCAAATAGTTCTGTTAAAGCTTTAATTAATGAAACATAAGTATCTTCACTGGTTTCAATTAGTTTTGCTTTACCTTGTAAACATGAGCGCAAATAAAATAACTTTTGTGCATCTGATAAATAAGCATGACAATTGATTAAGTTTTCAAAAACTATCTTAAAGTTATTAAATTTTTCATAATCACCATTAAACATAGGTAAAGGTATAGTAGGTAAAGAAGAGTTAGATAGTTTTGGTTTATCTTGATTAATGTTTTTATCTTTTATACCAGTACAGTTAGATAAACTTTGAATTAATAAAAGGAGACTTATCTGCGTTTTGTTTATTCTTTCTTCAATCTCCAAAAAGGATGAATCGATTTCTTCTATATCTTCATCTTTTGCAATTTTGTAGTATTGTAGCCGTAGATTTTCCAAATCAGTTTCAAATTTCTGAAGATTATCCAGTTTATGATTTAATTCAATGAGCGTTGGTTTCTCTTCCACCGCAGACATTGATACAAGATTCTATATATATCTATATATTTCATATTATGACAGCAGTTCTTGATCACATGATCAAGAACTGCTGCGCGTGCGCGACAATCACAACAGATGCATCTGCTTTCATACTTGATATGGTTCCATCAAGGTGCACATTTGGCTGTCTGTTTTATTTCACTAGAAACTTATAAATGTAGATAGATATTTCAAACAAACTAAAAATAAAAAAAGCAATCAATAAGAAAAATTTATTTAAAAGTCGCAAACAAAAATCAATCGTACACTGTTTATTAATATAAAGAAAAAAATTTTCATGTTTAACAGTGACGCTAATAGCACAAAGAGTGTGTTCATAGGAAACAATAACATATGGATTCAAATCCTTACGAGATTAATTCTTAATATCTTTCATGAAATACTTCGAATAAATGATTCCAAGTCAAAGTATTCAATCTATTCTGTAGAAATCTTTCAGAAGTAAATACTTCTGGGCATGTTTGGGAACGCCCAGTTCTTCCACTCCTTCGGGCAACTTAAAGTTTTCTCTTAATCTGTTTCTGATGATGCATCTTGAAAGGTGCTTCAGAGATCTTGGACGCTTATCAGAAGTTTCCTCATAATTCACTAGATTGCAGTACCATTGCCATACGTCATTTATCTTCTGATAGCATTTAGGATTGATTCCCTCAAAAAGTCTGAAAATATCGGTTTTGGTCAGAAGGGCATCTGGAATAGAGCTCCAGAGTACTCGCACGGCCATTTCGAGATCTGCAGATTTATCGTCAAAAGAGAACTGAACATAAAGATCCAGAAGCTGAATCGCACGGAAGTTGAGAGGATTTCTAGACATACCATTCCAATTTTTGTCCCACGTAAGGTAGCCTTCATCATCCAAATACCTAAAAAGTAAAAAAAAAAAAGAAAAATATGTTAAATAAATAGACTCCAATTCAATTTTTGAAACGCGTGTAAGAAACGTTACTATGTTTCAATATATTTTAAAAGTGATTGCCAACACGAAATTATAGCTGGTTTTGTTTCATGGGGATCTGAATTCTTAATTAAAGTAAGAATAGTCAAAGGAGAAAGGAATTCCTAAAATATGGCCAATAGTTTCAACAGGACTGCCTCCAATACTCCAATACAATTTTTAAAAATAGAATAAAATAACAAGAATCTCAAAAAAATTTCTAGATATAGAATTAAAATCTTAAAATGTGATATTTCAACAATTGAACTATTAGGACAATATTATTTCAGATGATAGCTACTAGCTACTCTCTGTATTTCTAAGTCAAGAATCCAAATCCGGAGTAAAAGTATTTTTATTCAGAAGCAATTCATTTTTGTGTCTGATATTGTAGTTCAACTGAGAAAAATATTGATATAGTAGTATTTAACTTACTTAATAACCCTCCTTTTAACCAAAAGTAATTCAGAGGGATTAGTTTTCTTCACTGTATAATAACTTTCGTTAAAGTGATCCTCTTTCCTCGAACTCAATACTAATCATAAAGATTTAAAGAGGTGACCTCCAGTATGCTAATATGTACGAGTTATCTTAGTTAGAGAATCAGACACGTAAACGTACTTCCTCAGAATAAACATACCGTTTTTTCGACGAATTTAAATCCCTGACTCTCAAAATATGAGATGTAGCCGCAATCTTAACAATATATTTACCAAAAGCAAATTTAAGGAATAAAACATCGAAAATTATGAAGAAAATGGGAAATACAATGACAGCTGAAGCTGACGTCATCAGGGGGTACCAGTCCCGGAAGTCATAAGGCTGGCTTTTATGACTTTTGGGAAGTAATATCTAGAGAAAAAAAATATTTTTGTGTCTGATTCTGAAACTTAACTAATAGTTAGCAGTATTAGAAAGCTTATTTAATGTTTGACCTTTAAACCATTCAGGTAGACATTCAGTTCATGAAAATTCGATCATTCGATCAGAATGTATTAAGGGCAGAAAAGCTATTTAATCATACAAGATATGAAGTCATTTACGGTAGTCGGATGCGAAATAGTTATTATTGCTTTTGCATTTTTTTTTTTTTTAAATATTAAATGTCAGAAATGGAAACATATCACAAAGCCATCCATGAAACATAAAAAAGGCGCAAATTAGGTAATAGTTTAAGCTGGCTGGAATTTTTCCTGAATTGTAATAAATGTTGAACTGCTGAAAACGCGGGTTTACTGTGCTTACTTCATGTAAATTTAAATATAAGCTTTTCTATAAAAAAAAAATTTTTAGGAAGTTTTTTAATACCTGAGACTGGAAACAGTAAATTCGAGTTTATGTGGTATAAATGTTAGCTAAATAAAATGTTTAAATAGAATAGAGGAAACTATGATAATTATTAACGGTGAACTACAGAATCTGAAATTTATTTAACAGTTCTGGTGGCAACACATACATATTTTTGCGAGAATTTATTGACCTGAATTTTTGAAACATATGTTAATTGTCAATAACATTAAACAAAATTAAAATAAATACGATAAAATTCTCTATATAAGAAGTATTTAATATAAGCCTTCTTAAACCATTATTTTCAATAGTCATTTTAAATAGTTTTTAATGAATAATATATATATATATATATATATATATATATATATATATATATATATATATATATATATATATATATATATATATATATATATATATATTATTCTTGTGTGTGTGTGCGTGTGTGTGTGTAAAATATAAAATCCCGATATAAAATATAAAGGGAAACTGCTCCTTTCAAAAGAAAAACAAATGTTTATGTAAAGTCCAACTATCTATATATTCAGTGAAATAAAACTCAAGGACTGCTTAAAAATCTTGTCAATCACCTGAAGTCAAATATGATTTACAATCGCATGAATTGTTTTAATACATAACTTAAGAAAAGCGCTTTATATTAGATAGAAATCCTTTACAATGTTTAAACTTTGTGCAGGATCCCTTAATTTATTTCTGGATTTATTATCTCAATGTGAATATGTTTTTTTCAAAAAAAAAAAAAAAAAAAAAAAGAAGGCCGTTAAATAATTTTTCTCGGAAAGTAAAAATATTAGTTTGAATTTAAACAATATTTTGAGCATAAACAGAAATCCTAAAACAGAACTGTTACAATAAATCTACAAAAAAAAGTAATTTACAATCGCGTGCATTGTTTCGATACATAAGAAAAGCACTTTAGATTATATAGAAAGCTTTTACAATGTTAAAATTTTGTTCAGGATCCATTAATTTATTTCTTGAATTTATTAACTCAATGTAAATATGTTTTTCTAAAAAAAAAGGCCATTAAATAATTTTTCTCGGAAAGTTAAAATATTAATTTGAATTTAAACAATATTGCAGAAAGCCTAAAATAGAGTATAAAATAGAGACAGCATAAACAGAAAGCCTAAAATAGAGCTGCTACAATAAATCTACGTGAAAAAAATATCAGAAAAGGAAAAAAAATCTAAAAATTACCAATTTCGTTTGATAAAGTTCAAAATTATTATTTTAAATTAAAAGAAACGGACAATCAAGAGATTAACATTAAAAATGAATCTCCTGAAAAGTTAAAAAAATGAAACAATGGTTCTCTAATGCCTCCATGACGGCAAACAATAAATGGGAAGAACTTGCTTTAGCTATAGAAACATATACAACGCGTAAAATTGCAAATAAAAGATGCAACAAATAAGCGCAAAAAAGTCTTAAACTAATGAATTTTACTTGCTAAATGTATATATATTTCTCTGAATTGAAAGGGTGAAGGAACGATATAGCATAAGAAAGACATCTACGACACATCTCTAGAGGTAATATGAGATAATAAGACGAGAATAAAAAATGAAAACAAATATTGACAAAAAAATTCAAAAAATTAGAAATTTTTTTTGATGAAATATAAAAAAATATTATTTCGAACTGAAAGAAATTAGATGAAGAAGCTCATAATTAAAATCTTACATTTATGTATAAATAGAAAATAGGTAAATGTAAAAATATATAAAATTGTATTAATACAAAAAATACATAAAAAAGAACCATGAGCATAAAAAGAACCTTTGCAAAACGTTTATTAAGTACAAAATATGAAAATGATAAAATGCATAATTATAATCCTGAATTAATACGGTAATGGGTAAAATAAAAAGAAAGTAGTTTAGGAACTAATCTGTATAATACATTTATTAACACTAGATTGCCTGAGGAAGTCATTTTGACTGCTTTTAATTTCAATTAGAAAAACAATGATGTATACAATGACATGATTTCTTAGAATTTTGTGACTTTTTGAACAACATATAATTTTTTTATTGTTAATGTTTACTAATAACTTGTTACATAACTGTAAATAATATAAAAAATTTTAAAAATTAATTTTAAACAAATTTATTGACGCATTCACAATCTAGTCATTTTGACTGCTTTTCGGCAATATAGGTATATACTAATTTTCCGTCTTTCTAGTGTTAAGCATGAAAAAAAAAATCTGAAAATTAGGAATTTTGTTTGATAGAACACAAAAATAATTATTCTGAATTAAAATAATCGGGTGAAAGAAAGAAAAAGAAGTTTTAAAAAAAACTATCCCTACTATGCATCTATAAAGAGAACATGCAAAAAAAAAAAAAAAAACTCGAGAATAAGTGAAATTAAAGAAAAAAAATGAAAAATAAATAGGAAAATAAGGAATTTTGCCTCATAAAGTATAATGTTACTTTGATTAAAAAAACAGAAAACAAATAGGTAAAAAAAAAAAAAATTACTGCAAGTATCTGCAGTCAATTATTTAGAATTCGTAATCAGAAATATTCTAAAAACAATGATCATAAACTAAGATTAATGAGCAGAAACTTATTATTAATTTTAGTGTAACGCCTGTATTTTTAAAGTAAGATTATTTACCTCCTTAACATTGCTCGGAATATGAGCAACGGCATATCCCTTAAATTCCATGCATATCCCTAGAATTACCCATCTTCACCCCAGTGTTATTGTGGGAGCGTTTTCAAGTTTAAATGTAAAGAGTTCAGCGCAATTTTCATTAATTATAGCTTTAAAAAGATTTGAAATTCAATCTACTACTGGTCTTAAAAGTAAAAAAAAAATATTTTTTTGTATTCAGCGTTATGAATCTTAAAATCATAAAACTAAATTTAATGACACTAATTATTTTAATAAAGGGTAAAACATAAACAAGATAAAAAAAATTAAGCAGAAAAGTAACCGAAATAAAAACTTACAATTTAAAGTTGAGGCAAGAATAAAAGTCTTCTAGTAATATTTCGTTAGAGGCTCCTGCTTCTGTTATTCTGAGGAATGCTTTGTGATTGACCATGAGACAACCGTGAGAAATGCCGAGGTTGTCTAACGGAAGTTTGTTCTTGAACATAGTCCAGAGATCCAATTTAAGTTCCTTAATCACCTTTAGGACTATATCAATGGTCTCACCTCCACAACCTAGGACATTGAAATACATATGATGAAATATGCCATTAAAAGTAGTATCTCTAATGTTATTAGCTTTATCTCTATATGAAAGAAGAAAGCGTTTTTCGTCAACGGTAAAATATTTATCTGGAGATTTAGCAATCAACTTGTCTAGGTTGTCTAAACAAAAATATTTATTCTGTTCAGCCATTGCGAGAACTCTGAAAAGTCTAATAGTAATAATCAACTCAAAGTTATTTAACTAGTTGAACCCTTATGCCTGCTAGTACACATGCGCATTGTACATTTTGAACAGGCCAATAGGATTGAACGTCATACGCACGTCATATGTTAAAGAACGCATGTATGCCGTCACCTTTTCTAAAGACTAGGAGACTCCTCCCCCAGTACACTTGACTTAGAACCCAAGTGGTTTGTACATTTTCTTCCCCCCCCCCCTCCTTCCAAAAAATGTCCTAATTTTTCAACAACAAAAAATTTATTAATTAAAAAAGAAAGAGTTTATTTTCTTCCTTAAACACAGAATTTTACTAGTTTTATGTATGAAACTGCAAGATTAATATGATTATAATTAAAAATATTTAGACTAAAAAATTCAAAATGTGTGACACAATAACCTAATGAGTTTGACATATCGGTAGATCATTTTTTTTAGAGCCAATTTTTGCAAACTTATTTAATATTTATATCACTGCTATATGAAATTAAGTCATATAATTTAAAAAAAAAAAAAAAAAAAAAAATATATATATATATATATATATATATATATATATATATATATATATATATATAGTGGAACCCGTTTAAAAGGTTTTCCCGTGTAAGAAGTTATTTCTTAAAAAAACCAAATATCATAATGTTAAATTTACCTTTATAAGAAGTTTTTTTCCTGTATAAAAAGTTTTAACTGGCTTTCATTTTTTTTTATTACATATTTCAAATGTTTTATCTAGCTTTAACTTTCTGTCACAAAACCAGTTAAGTAAACTATGCAAAATTAACAAAGACCACTGACCTTCCTGTCTCCACAGAAAAGGTGACTTATCAGAAACAGGTGTGAGCAAAGAAATTCAAACCCTTAGATGAACAATGAAACTGATAAGGATGTGGGAAATAGCTTGGTCATTGTGTCCATCTTAAGTGGAAAGCCTAATGACTCATGCACTACACTGCTGTCCCCACGCATTCAATGACTGACGTGAAAGATACATCTAAACATTTAGGAGCATTTCATTGGGAATTTTCTTAGAGTGAAGGTTCATTTTGATTTTATTTTAACTATCGCAGAAATTTTTTTTTTACTTTTGTTGAAAATGTCCTGTAATGAAAGGCATTAAACGTAAAGCATTATCTATTGAGGATAAAGTAAAAATTTTAAATGCTGATGACAGCTATTCTCAATTAACAAGGGTTCAAATATAATCAATTTAAATCTTCCAGTTACTACGTTAAATGGCATTATTATAAACTCTTCTTGTTCCGGTGCATCCCAGAAAATAAAAACAGATAAAAGAGGAAAATAATACGAGGATATTGAAGATGACGAGAATAGATATAATAGTAGGTACTAGATCTTTACAAGTCTTCTAACATTTGTCTCGACCGAAATTCTATTTAAGTTGCATGTCTCGATTGATTAGTGACTCGAACTCTATTTTTATAAATAAACAATTTAAAAAAATTTGTAATCGAGTTAATAATAATGTATGTAATAATTGGTAATAGTTTTTTATAAGTCTTCTAAAATTTGTATCAGCCAAAATTTTAGTCAGGTTATATAATAGACTATTATTACGAACTCTATTTTTACAGATAAAAAATTTAAATAAATTTATAATCGAGGTAATTAATAATAATATATGTAATAATTGGTAATAAATTTTTACAAGTCTTCTAAACCTTGTTTCGGCCAAATTTTATTCAAGTTGTATTAAAGACTATCGTTATGAACTCTATTTTTAAAGATAAACAATTTGAATAAATTTATAATCGGGATGATAATAATATATGTTGATAATATATGCAATGATATATAATAGATCTTTACAAGTCTTCTAAAATTTGCTCCGGCCAAAATTTTAGTCAGGTTATATGACAGACTATTGTTATGAAGTCTATTTTTACAGATAAAAAAATTTAAATAAATTTATAATAGAAGTACAATATTAATAGTTAGTGATAGTATATGCAATGATAGATAAATAGATCCGCACAAGACTTTTAAAATTTGTCTTAGGCAAAATTCTAGTTAGGTTGTATTACAGACTATTGTTATGAATTCAATTTATAAAGATAAACTTTAAATAAATTTATAATCGGGATAATAATAATATATGTTGTTAATAGATGTAATAATAGACAATAGATCTTTAAAAGTTATGATATTAGTGAATGATTATTAGCTTTAAAATCATTTTTATTCTTAAAAACAAAAAGAAAGAAATTTTAGAACTATGAAGATAACAAAGATATTGGATTTGAACCTATTGTAGAATAATTTGTATGATTTTCATATAATTACATTGAATCTCTCTCCAATGTTTTCTATGTTTATAAATCTATGTTCGTATAAGAAGCAAGAATCTGGGCTTTATATTGCGTCATATAAAAGAGTTGCTCCCGTCAAGTAACATTTTTTCTCTTTCTCACTCTGGTTGAACGTAGAAGTAATAAAGCGCACTGCTCAAAACAAAAAAGAACTGAATTTTTAATAGTTAGTCGATTTTTAGAATTTCATGTAGCTGTTGAGCTTTAAAATTGTAAACACTTTCTTTTCTTTTATTAAATACTTTAAATATTCTTAGATTTGACTGTTGAATTAGAATTGTTTGATGACTCTTAATAGAATTTTTAGAATTATTTTGATCACTTCTTAATAAAATTGATTTGAATTAGATTTTATAGATGAGCCACCGTTAAAATTTTGGTGCATTCCGCCGGGAGGCAACATTCTTGTTGTTATAGATTGTTTCGATTTCGGATTGATCAGGAAGTGTAAAGAAAAGAAAGATAGGAAGATTTGATAATTTGATCTATATGAAGATTTAGATAATTTGATGCTTCAAATTTAAAGTATTTGTTAGTTGTTTTGTTTTGATTGAGTGATGCAGTATTTGTTTACATATTTACTAAATATTGAAGCATCATACAAATTATAAATTTGATTATAGTGTTGATAAGAATTTTTAAAATATGGAAAAATTAACGAAGCAAAGAAAAATTAGAGGCGTTTTGCGTTCTAGCATAACAAAATATATTAACAAACTAGAACAAGAATTTGATGAAATAAATACTGAACTAGAACAACACTTAGATTTTTTGACTAGTAGATTAAAACAAATAAATGATTTAGATAATATACTATACAGTCTCTAATTGTAGATGAAAATGATTTCGACGCAGAAATTGAATCTGCAATGGAATATGGTCAGAAAATTATTTTACGGAATTCGAAACTTTCTTCTAAGATAAAATCCTTTCTTCGTAATGCAACTGCTAATAATTATGATAGGGTAAATTGAATTCAGGCACAAGAACATTCCAACAATACTATAGCCACAGAAGTTTTGAATCGGAAAATAAACAATAATGTTAAGCTTCCTAAACTATCGATAGAAAAATATTATGGAGATCCGTGTGTTTGGATAGAATTCTGGAATCAATTTCAAAGTACAATTGGGTATAATATAAAAAAAGCACAACTACTTCCACTTAGTAGGAATAACATTTACCATGACGCAATGCTAAATTCTATGCCACTATCCACATAAATGCCACTATCCACATAAATCAATTATTAATCAAAAATCGAATATCAATTACTTTTCTTTATAATGCAATAAAATCTGGCGAGCAGCTATTTAAAAGATCAAACACTTCGTTTGTTTATTCGTGGCTTGAAGTTAGGCTCGCAGAAAATGCCGTTCATGGGTTAAATTTAGTAGGAATAACACAACCTGTGACGTAGGCTATAGTATACCCAATTGGGCTATAGTATACCTAACAACCTTACCCTGTAAAAAAATCTTGTTCCGAAGTCTCAAGTCAATGAATCCGGACAGAAATTTAGAAGACGACCTGGCAAATCTTACATGGAACTGAGAATCGGAACATGGAACATTCGCTCTTTGTATAAAAGCAAAGGACTGCAACTCTTAACGGAACAGCTGGATAATTACAGGGCTGATGTAATGGCTCTGCAATAGATGAGGTGGCTTAACGATGGAATAATCGAGAAGAGAAATCACACAATCTTCTATAGCTGTGATAAGAAGAGGCATATTTTTGGAACGGGTTTTGTTGTGGGCAAACACATTCGGCATCTTGTCATGGATTTCGTGCCAAAGTCTTCAAGGTTATGTAAAATTAGGCTAAGAGGAAAATTCTTTAATTACAGTCTTATAAATGCCCACGCACCTACTGAAGACAAGGATGAAGACGAGAAAGAACTTTTCTATGAGAACCTGCATTCTCCATATAACTCCTGTCCACAAAACGACATCAAAATTATTTTGGGTGACTTAAATGCTAAAATTGGAAAGGAAGCTGAGCACAGGCCCACTATTGGAAAATACAGCCTGCACGAAACAACAAATGACAATGGACAGAGGCTCATTCACTTCGCTGCAGAACATAGCATGGTCATATCCAGCACCTTTTTCCAACACAAGAGAATTCACCAAACGACCTGGAGATCACCAGATGGAGATACCTCCAACCAGATTGACCATATATTGATAGACTCTAGACATATGACGGACATACAAGATATTAGAACTTATCGTGGGGCCAACTTTGACTCAGACCATCACATGGTAATGAGCAGGATCAAGGCCAAACTATCTAATGCACATAAATGTCATGGGAAACGTCTTGAGAAATTTGACTGCGAACAATTAAAGACCCCTAGAGTCAGGGATGACTTTCAGTCACTACTAACTATGAAGCTTGATGAAAAAGCAATCGAAAATATTGATTGCATAGATGGAAAGTGGACTTCTTTCAAAGAAGCCCTATTGGACACATGTGATAATGTAATAAGCAAAATAAAAAGAGCTGAGAAAAAGGATTGATTTGATACAGAATGTCGCAGCGCGACCCAAAGAAAAACGATGCATATAATATGATGCTCAGTAAAAAACACTCGAGAGCATCAGTAGAGAAATACAAAACTGCAAGAAGTTCATAGGTTGAAGAAAAAGTTTTTTCACGAAGACCTCTTTAAGGATGTCGAACATCTCCGAGGGTCTAATGAGAGCAGAGCTTTCTTTCGTGGTATTAACTTTGGTAGTCAGGAGTTCAAACCTAGAACTAACCTTTGCAGAAATAAATATGGAGATATTTTAAGCGATGAAACCGACATTCTCAATAGGTGGAATGAACACTTCGACAACCTACTTAATGTAGAGTGCGTTCAGACAGAGTCCTGTTCACCAAACGTTAACCAAGAGTGCATTGCACCTCTTTCAATGATTGAGGTTGAAGAAGCAGTACAAAAACTTAAGAACAACAAGGCTCCTGGCCCAGATTTGATATCACCAGAATTCATCAAAAACTCAGGACCAGATGGGTTAAAGGCCATACATAATATTCTAACATCAGTATGGGAAAAAGAGATACTCCCGGAAGAATGGAAACACAGCACTGTTTGTCTTATACACAAAAAAGGAGACATTCTTGAATGTTCAAACTACCGGGGTATCAGCATGCTCTGCACTGCATATGGAGTCTTTTCAAAAATTCTATTTAACAGACTTAGCCCCTATGTAGAAAACATCATTGGTGAATACCAGTGCGGTTTTAGGAAGGTCAGGTCTACAACTGACCAAATATTTTGCATAAGACAGATTCTGGAAAAGATCAGAGAATTTGGAATTGGTACCCACCACCTATTTGTGGATTTCAAAACTGCTTACGACAGTGTAAACCGGAAGCGACTCTTTGAAGCTATGCGAGAATTCAATATCCCGGACAAGCTTGTACGACTCACCACACTTACACTGTGTAAGACCATGCAGAAAGTTAAAATCCAAAATGACTTCTCGAAACCAATGGAGGTAAAAAATGGTGTAAGGCAAGGCGATGCTCTGGCATGCCTACTCTTCAATTTGGCATTAGAAAAAATTATCAGAGATTCAGGAATCAATACCAGAGGACATATCTTTCATAAGTCTGTCCAAATTTTCCCGTTTGCCGATGATATTGACATCAAAGCGCGAACACAATCTGACTTAAAGCAAGCTTTTCTATCCATGGAAAAAGAGGCAGAAAAAATGCATCTCACTATTAACCAGGAGAAAACCAAGTATATGCAATGCGCCAAAATAACTGATTCTACAACTCACTTGCAAATTGGTGAATACAAGTTTGAAAAAGTAAACAGTTTTGTTTATCTTGGTTCTGAAGTCAACGTTAATGGCAATATCGCACCCGAAATACAAAGAAGAATCAATAGTGCAAGTAAATGTTTTTATGGATTAAAAAAATATTTAAAATCAAACCTACTAAAAAGAGATACTAAACTGTTAATTTATAAATGCTTAATCAGACCTATCCTAACCAAGGCCGGATTAACCTATAGGCACACTAGGCACGTGCCTAGGGCCTACGAAATTCAGGGGCCTACGAAAAACTTGGGAGAAAAAAATTTGTGGACAAAAATAATTTAGCTTCAAAAACAACAAGCGTATTTTGCACAAAATTATGAAGATACAAATAAAAATATAATATTTTTCGGTAATAAATTATTTTGCAGAATCTTATGATCTAATATATTACTTTTTTGCGATTTTTGGATTCAACGAAATCTTGTATTATGCTGTCGAATTCCAAACTACGCAAAGTGTCGTATTCAATAGACATAAGTGCGAGCGATACCAAACGATCTTGATTCATTGCTGAACGCAAATAACTTTTATTAATTTTAACCTGGAGAAAGATCTTTCTCCTTCTGCATTTGATCCTAGAATCGACAAATATATTCTTAATGCAATATGAATGTTAGGAAAAGTATTCACTAAAAAGTTTATCTTTAACATAGTTATCGATCGAACTAATCATAATGGTATTATCGATATCGACTGCAATATCGGCAGTATGTCGGTATTGCAGATAAAGTTCGATAAACAAATTTGTAAATTAAAATCTATATTAATAAAAATGTAAAAAAAAATATGCAAGAAAATTTTAGCATATATTTTGAAAAGAGGTGAGGAGGGGGCGAAGGAGGGGAGGGCCCAAAAACGGCTATGCCTAGGGCCTACGAAAGGTATAATCCGGCTCTGTGCCTAGGGCCTACGAAAGGTATAATCCGGTCCTGATCCTAACATATGCCTCAGAAACTTGGACAACAACACAGAAAGATGAGAATTCCTTGGGAATCTTCGAACGTCAGATCCTAAGATCCATTTTTGGGGGCAAACAAGTTGATGGTACTTGGTACAGACGTTCAAACTCGGAACTCTATCGGGCCCTTAGAGAGCCTGATGTTCTCAAGTATGTAAAAATCCAAAGAATTAAATGGGCTGGTCACATCATTCGAATGAACAGAGAGCGTTCGACAAACATAATCTTTTCGGCTCAGCCCATCGGATCAAGGCCCAGAGGTCGACCAAAGCTGAGATGGGCCGACTGCGTGGAAAGAGACTTTTCAGTCTTAAAAGTCTCAAACTGGAAGACAACTGCCAGGCGGAGGCAGGCCTGGAGGAAGTTGATTGAGAAGGCCAGGGCCCACCCGGGGCTGTCGTGCCATGGAGGAAGGAAGGAAGGATTGGAATTTTATTTGCAAACATGTACCGCTATGATTAAGTCATCATTAAAGGAAGAAACTTCACCTGTTAGAATATTATTAGATAATGGATCCATGCGAACATTCCTTTTAGAAGAAGTTTCAAAAAGATTAAAACTTCCCATTGTAAGATCGGAAACTTTATCTGTTTATACCTTCGGAGCTGATGGAGCTCAAGAGAAAATTTATGATGTTGTTAAAATTAGATTAGCTAATAGGGATCAACTTTCTTTAAATATTGAACTTGAAGCTCTAGTCACGATTAAAGTTTTTATGATTATATTTAATTAGTTTTCGATTTGTAAACATAGTTTATTAAGTTGCCTAACATTTGATGTAACTACACACCCCATTAATAAATATAAATTATAATTTTTTTCATAAATTAAGCTATTGAATTAACATTTTGAACTGAAATTACTTCAGGAATCATTCATGCAATTTTTAACAAAATTTTGGTTGCCCTCCATATAGCAGAATTACTTATCCTAGAGTCATGTTAAATCATATTTCACACATTACTCTACAAAATTCTGTTTAAAAGACAAAAAACTTCTAACCAGTGAAGAAACAGGCATGTTCCTTCACTGGAAGTATTCCCAGTGAAGGAACATGCCTGTTTCTTCACTGGTTAGAAGTTTTTTTTGTCTTTTAAACAGAATTTTGATGTATAATATGACTAAAAGTACAAGAAAATTTAAAAATTTCTTTTATTTTCATTAACTGGGGAAATAACCCAGTAAAAAAACACATGTTCCTTCACTGGTTTTTCATCGTTAGGTGATCCAGTGAATAAACACCCCCTTATTTCAGTACTTGATTATGCTATGGTGCTTAAAAAAATAAAACGTAACTTCAATAACTATATTTTGAATTCTCTTTTTCACAGTGAGAAAAATAAGACTATTACATTCAATTAATTCCACTTCAAACATATAAATACAAACACCTGCATCCGAAGATTATCAAAAGGAGCACATTATAGAGCCTGTTACAAAAGAAAACGAAACTTTGAATGAAGAGAATACTTCTACTTGCCTCACAGAGCTGTGGTCAGAAATGACAAAACTACAAGTAGATTACGAGTCGTCTTTGATACATCATCGCATTCTGCTGGACAGATTTCACTAAACCAATGCTTGTATACTGGACTTAATTTATTACCTGATCTTTTTCTTCTTTTCATTAGATTTAAACTTCATTCTGTAGCTGTGACTGCTGACATCAAGCAAGCGTTCCTGCAGATTGAAATTGATGAAGAAGACCGAGACTACACCAGATTTCTTTGGAACAAAAGCCCAGACGATTTCAGTCCACATGAAATCCACCGGATGACAAGGGTTCTGTTTGGTGTGACATCTTCTCCTTTTCTATACTTAATGCCACCATAAAACATCACTTGAAGAGGTATGTAAAGCAATTTCCTCATACTGTTCAACTGTTAAATAAATCGTTGTATGTTGATGATTGCCTCATAGGCGAAGATGAGGTAGAGAGTACCCTGACTACTTGTTTAGAGAGTTATGAAATTTTTAAAGATGCTAGCATGTGTTTGAGGAAATGGAAAACTAATTCCCCAGAGCTGTTTCATAAGTTAAAAGAACTTAAATTAGAAGTAGATGACATAACTGATTCTGTTGATCAAACTTTTATACCTTCAAAGGTCATGGGAGTTGCGTGGAATCCCAAGGAAGACTATTTTTACTTTGATACTCGAAATGTAGAATTATTCCTTAATAAAAATAAGGGGACTAAAAGATATATTTTACAAATTGCAGGTCGCATATTTGATCCTATTGGATACATTGGGCCATTTACTATTCGTATCAAATGCCTGATACAGGAAATATGGTGTCTAGGCTTAGATTGGGATGAGGTTGTACCAAATAAGACCATTGAGACTTTTAATAAATGGTGTGATGATTTAAAGAAATTGAGTAACATTTTATTACCGCGTCACTATTTCTCATAGGCATTACCTAAAGATATAGACAACATTCAGTCACACCTATTTTCTGACTCTTCCATCAAAGCTTATGGAACGGTTGCCCATCTAAGAGTAAAGCTAAACAATGGAAACATCATTACTAGTTTTGTTGCCTCTAAAGGACGAGTTGCGCCGTTAAAGATGCTCTCTTTACCTAGATTAGAACTTATGGGAGCACTTTTATCTGCTAGACTGAGTGAAAAAATCATCGAAGGTTTGGAATTTCCAGTTGAGCGAATTTTTTGAACTGATTCGTCTATTACGTACTTTAACTTTTGGATAAGAGGTTCACTAGATAGGTTTAAAATTTTCATAAAGAACAGAATTCAGGAAATTCACAAACACAGTAATCCTTCAGGATGGTTTCACTGTCCTGGAACAGATAATCCATCTGATTTAATATCACGTGGACTTTCGGTTTCAAAATTAGAAAACAGCTACTTTTGGTGGCAGGGGCCACTGTGGCTGAAAAAAGATGAATCGTTGTGGCCAAAATCTTTAGAAACACCCAAAGAACTTGTTGCAAATCCAGAGACACTAGAAATTCAGAAAGTTTTAACTTTAAACACAAACGTCGCAGAGAGAAACAAAAACATCAATAACTTCCTCAATCGATACTCCTCATTCACCAAGTTGGTTAGAATTACGGATTATTGCTTAAGATTTCTTAAAAACTGTAAAGATACAAATAGAATAACAGATAATTTAAGTACATTCGAACTACAAAATGCTACACAAGTGTTAGTAAAATGTGTACAGTCCGCAAAAAAAAAAACGAATCACCCTGAATAACTTTCGTTCTAATGATCGGATTTTCACGAACTAAGTGTCAATCTTAATGGTTCCGGGGGGTGACCTCAAATATGCTAATTAATTAGTGCTAACTATTAATTAAGTTACGAAATCAGACACAAAAACGTACTTTCTCTGAATAAACATATATTTTTTTTACATATTTGGATTACTAACCTTCAAAATATAGGGGGTAGCCGCAATCTGGGAAATATGGTCCCCATAGTTTGGTCAGGAGAGCGATCCAAAGTTCGTACCCCTTAATGTTAATTTCACTTTTTACGTTTTTAGTCATATTTTTAAAACTATTAAAGCAATTCAAAGAAAATTGCACCCACTCATAAAACTCGATTACCCAAAGATAATTTCATGAAAAAAATAATTTTTAATAATTATTAATTATTTTTTATTATTTAATTAAATTGAGGATGAAAAAATTTAGAATTATAAGGTATGAATTTTTTTATACCATATTAATCTACATGCTTTTCAATTGAAAAATCTAAAGTTTCAACCGTTTTTATTTATTAGAAGCTGAGAAAAATTAAAACTAATTATTTTTAAAAAAATAATTTGGCGACAGTAAAGAAATAATTAAATGGGGCGATTAATATTAAAATGTGATACACTTGCGAGGAACTTGACTTCGCGTGCGTAGCGTAAAATTTCGTTCATATTTTTTTCGCTAATAATCGTTTGCTAATCTTTTTATTTTTATTTCTTTCAAACTATAAAATAGGATATTTCTTTAGTCGTTTAATATTTTATTTCTCTATTTAGTAAAGAAATTTGAATAAAAAACACTTTATTCAACGAATGTCTAGTTTTATAAAAGCGTGCTTCTGATAGAATATGATTATACACCAGATTGTGCTAATTTAATGTGATTATTTTTTATGTTTTTATTTTGTTTTTCAACAACTGATACAATTTCAATAATATGCATACGTATGCCTAGATTTGGAGTAATATATTTATCAATTTCTTGAATATATATTTCATAAATATTAATAAAAATACGTAGTCAACATTTTTTAGCATCTCTCACAACATCGCAAATTTCTCAACATCTTATAGGGTAAAGCACTTAAGCTTAGCTTGCCTTTAAAAAAAATCATAAAAATTTCTAAATTTTTTATTAAATGCAATTGTTTTAAGCTTTTGGTGGTTTAAATAATAAGTAGTAAGATAACCAAGTGAAGGAACAGTTCTTACCAGTGAATAAACACTAAATTTTCAAGTGAATGAATACTTAATTTTGAGAATGTTTGATGCTCGTTAGGAATCCATAGGCCACACAAATGTCTAAAAACAAAATTTTTCTTGGAATTGCAACATATAACCGCAGTTAACTTGGAAAATGTTACTTTTTTTTCAGTCGTGGAATGGAAAGTAAAATATGTTTGAATACATAATTTAAAAAATATTTTTTTAATTTTTTTCCTCACAGTTTAATAGTCAATTCTAAATTATGAATGTTTATTATTGTGTAATCCGATGAAGCTTTTATTATTATTATAATTAGATCACTTTTTTGTTTACTCTTTTCCCCATATATTTTGAACTTCTTTTTTATCTTAAGTATTTTTTTTCTCTTCGTCATACTTTCTGCTTTAACTTTTTTCCAGCTCTTTCAATCTCTTTAAATTTTCGTTCTTTTTCTGAAGTTAATGCAAAAAAGTAATTTATTTCTTTTTCTTTTGATTTAATCGTCCTCTTTTTTCCAAATTTTTGGCCAATGTAAATGTATCTTCGAAATTTCTTTTGATTTTCCAGTACCATTTTTAGAATTTCTCACTGGACAATAAATTAGAAAAAGGAGTTTCGAAGTTTGAGTAAAATCCATCTCTCATTTACTTATATCTAGTGGGTCATCAGCAGTACTTACCATTTACTTATGGAACCGATTGTTTTTGCAACTAACAATGCCTCAAGAGGACTTATCTCAAAATCAATTTTCAAGATACTTTCATTATCAATGTTAGTTGTCTCAGCTTCAGTGCCAAAATTTGATTAACCAAATGTTCTTTTAGAAATAAATTTTTCAGTTTTGAGAAAAGCACAGGCTATTGGATATTTGGGAGATTAAACTTTTCTGTCAGTGTTCCTTTAAAAATTTGCAACATAACTTGTGAGATTTCCTTCTCAAGCTTCTGAAGAAATAGTGCATCGTTACTTTCGAAGCATGTGTTTTGTTGATAAGCTGTCTCGCTCATTAACTCTTGGTGTCTGTTTTGCATGCATTTGTTAAAGTCAACGTTATCTACATCGAATGGAAAAATATCACATTTCATAAAAGCATTTTAACTTCATCAGTTGATGCCTCAAAATCTTATTTAAAAATGGATGTAAAAATTTTCTCGACATATTGTTTTACAATTCTTTTGTTTTCAACATCTAACGGGAGATTTCAATGAATTAGGTAGAAAACTGAACCAGACAATTTGTTTTGATAAACAAAACTTGCTCAGTTTCAAATTGATATGAGATTTATATCTATCCAGAACAAGCAAAATAGGGAATTTGATAGCATTTTTAATTAGCCATGGGTAGAAACATTTACAATATATTTGTAAAATGTTGCTGCGATTATCGTTTCATTTCATGAATCGCTTTTTCCAATGAAATATATAGCAGGGACTGATTCTGTAATATCTCAAAGAATTCTTCAGTAAGAAAAAACTACCAAGGGAGGTACTTCTTCTTTCCTGGGTACTTTAGAATATAAATCCATATAATTTTTAGGGCCGAAAATTTTCCCGTTTAAGGGCAGTATTCAACTCTTACTTCGTCCGCATTGTAAAAGCAATCACTTTCTAAAAGGATGCCAGGGCTACTTCCCTCCTAAAGATTCTTCTAAAGTTCTTAAAATCAGTATTTCGAATATTATTCTCTAAGGGAAGTTTTGCTTTTTGAAATTATCTTCGCATTGCACTGAGCCATCGGTGGATGTCGCCTTAAAAACCCTTTACCTGGATGATTGTCTTTAAATGGATTTTTCCTACCAGTTCCCGTCTGGACATTAAAGACCGCAATAAGATAAAAATTTGGCTAATTATTGGCACAAAAGCCTGCAAAAAAATTTTCCATTCAAGCTTTTATTATTATATTTAGTCAGTAAGCATAGTTTATTAAGGTGTCTAAGGTATGATGTAATAACTAATTACTACATTCATAAAGATAATAAATAATATAAAGATAAATTTCAATTTTAAACGGAATTTTTTGATGTCCTTAAATTAAAATTTTAAGGCTTGTAGCAAAAAAAAAAAAAAAAAAAAAAAAAAAAATACTGCATTGATTTTTTTTTTTTTTACAGATTAGTGAATTATTATTTTTTCAATCTAAGAACCTGTGCTTATGACTTATTTGAAACCTATTTTAATATAGAGTGAAATAATTTAATATGTTGTGTAACTAAATGGATAATCCCAGAAACGGAATCAAAAATATAATAACGTCATTGCTTTAAAAAAATAATGGATGATAATAAAAATAGGCATGTTTTGAGCTTCCAATAATAAAAGTCACAAGTTATTCAAGCCTCACAAGTCTTGAGAATGGGCGATTATATTTGAACGCTCGAAACATGTTGACTTTTGCTTCCCTCTTCATATGTTTTGAAACCAGTTGAGTTTTTATCGTCAATTATACTGCTTTACATTTGGGTCTTGATCATTATTTTGATAAGGATTTTACACTCGTTAAAGTAAACATATGCATTTTAATATTTTAACAGGATTTATGTGGTCTTTAAAAACGTAAGAGCATCAATATTGTAAAAGTTATATTTAACTTAAAAGTTAAAATTTTGAGGCCAGATATTTTGAGTTAATGAAATTAAATATTTTATCTTTTAAGTTTTTGTGCCCCCATTTCAGTTTCTTAAAGATCTTACGAGCTCTGTTTAAAAAGAAAGTATCAGATATATATAAGAAAACAAATTAATCATAGTACGTAGCAGTATTTGGTGGTAAATGTAGCGTATCGTAATTGAAGAATATGCTGTGCGACATTTTATGGTGAATTTGCGAATGTAAGTTTCAGAATGTATCGAAACACAAGGATGCTATTTGCTAATCATTTTTATCCAAAGAAAACCATGTAAACTGAATATCTAGCAGAATTAAGCGATTTTTTAAAAAATGAATCATACAATGTGCAACATATTATTTCAATATCTTATTCTTAAACATAACGTATTTCAATGTTTTTAAAATGGCACTAAACATTCAGCAATTCCTTGAGTTATTGAAAAAAAGAAATATCGTAAATTATAGAAAACCTTGTAAATATGCATTAGAATTACTATACAATCTTCAATTTTATTTTTCAAGTACTTTTTTTTTCTTCAAACTTTCTTACTTAGAAAACTCGATTAAAGCTGTAAAAATGATTATCCCTAAAATTTTGTATTTAGCTATAATAAGTTATGTTAATTTAATTTTAGTATGAAATCCTCGAATAAATATAGCAAAAACAGCATAATCTATGTAATATCAGATAAAAAGTTCATGTATTTAAATTCTAAAAACTTAGAAAATCATAAATAATTTATAAATCGATACAAATTTTCTTTTCAAAGGGGATTAAAATATATTTATTTTTTCTTTTTCTTTTGGACAGAAATCAGCTTAAAAATTGTCTATTGCCTAGAAACTTCGAGATATTTACTATTAACAAATAATTAAACCTCTCCCAGCAATCACAAACATTATTTCAATTTTTTTTACAGTCAGAGCGTGGTTGCCTAGCAACCTAGTAAAATTACGCATTCCTCTTTTGAATTAGTCAATGGGTTATCTTAAAATATTCACTTGCGCAGGCGACTTTTTTTGGCGGTTTTCTGGACTATCGCCAAATATATAAACCTTTATTGCTACCCAATTTACCACCCAATTTTTTAAAAATTTTGTCTACCTAATTCAAGTGTCTAGATTCCAAATATGTAAAAAAAAATATATGTTTATTCAGATAAAGTACGTTTTTGTGTCTGATTTCGTAACTTATTTAATAGTTAGCACTAATTAGTTAGCATATTTGAGGTCACCCCCAGGAACCATTAAGATTGACACTTAGTTCGTGAAAATCCGATCATTAGAACAAAAGTTATTCAGGGTGATTCGTTTTTTTTTTTTTGCGGACTGTACAATCTATAGAGTTTAGCTCTGAGATTAAATGCCTAAAAAACAAACAGCCAATTCCTCGAAATAGCAAAATCATATCATTGAATGTGTTTATGGACGACAATGAACTTATGAGAATTGGTGGTCGCTTGAAATTCTCCGAATTAACAGAATCACAAAAATTTCAAATGCTTTTACCGAAATCTCATCACCTTACACAATTAATCATTAAATACTTTCATAACAAATCATTACTCTCGGGAGTTCAGACAACACTTTATTTGATTAGACAATTTTAATGGATACCTTCTGGACAAGATAGAGTCCGAAGATTCATACATAAATGCTTGACTTGTTTCAAGACTAAGACACAAACTATTAATCAAAAGATGGGTAACTTGCCCAAAGATCGGATCGTACCTTCACGAAACTTTGCTAAAGTTGGTTTAGACTTTGCTTTTCCCTTATTAACAAAACCTAATTTGAAGAGATCTAAGATTGTAATTAAAGCTTACACCGCTATATTTATTTGCTTCAGTACTAAGGCTACTCACTTCGAGGTTGTCTCAGACTTGACAACAGATGCTCTTTTAGCTTGTTTGAGAAGATTCATTTCGAGACGTTCAAAACCGTCGATTATTTGGAGTGATAACGCATCTAACTTCAAAGGTGCGAGAAATGTTTTCAACTCAATGCTTGAATTTTGCCAGTCTAACTCTGTACAGAACTTTAGTGCTGAAGAGGAAATTCAGTGGCATTTTATACCGCCTGCATCTCCTAACTTTGGTGGTCTGTGGGAAGCTAATATTAAATCCATGAAGAGAATACTCTTGAAAGTCCATTACAAGAGAAAACCATTACAGGTTTGTTTCAATTTTCAATACAGAATCGTTACAGAATCACCACTAGCAGGCAATTTTCATAGAAATAAATAAGAAATTTGTAGTTTGGCTCGTATCATTGAAGTAGAAAAGTTTTTTTCGATTTCAATGTATGGCAGCGTTACTCAGTGAGTTGTAGCTGACTGTTTTTGTAAGTTTGGCTGAAATTCTAAAAAGAAAAATAGTTAATAAATAAACTTTTTTTTATGCTCTTCTATAAAGAATGTATTTGAAATTAAAATAAAAATCAAAAATTCAAATCCAATCAATGAAGCTCTATTAAAGTTATTAGCCCAGCCGACTTTGTAGATTTGAGAAAAACTCTTTTGAAGTTTTCTAGCAGTGGGCAACGAAAGGGGGGCCTCCCCTCCCTGGCCGAGCGGTATCGTCCGCCAAACGCTCTGTTAAGCGTGGAGGTGGCGGGTTCGAATCCCCCGTAACCCTGGATGTATTCTTTGTGATATCCTTCTCTGTATTGTGCTATCTGTCCTTCTACTTGACAAAGGCTTATAAGCCTTAATTGAGCACATAATTTATTGATTGATTTATTGAAATTACATACATTTGCTGACTTGTGTGCTCAATATATAGGCTTATAAGTCATTGTCAAATAGAAAATACAGATAGAACAATTCAGAGAAAGACATCACAAAGAATACATCCAGGGTTACGGCGGGATTCGAACCCGCTACCTCCACGCTTAACAGAGCGTTTGGACCGACGATACCGCTCAGCCAGGGAGGCCCCTTGAGCACATAAGCCTGCAAATGTATGTTGTATCAATAAACAACGAAAAGCTGCAGAAAAATTCAAAATTTGAGTATAAATATTTCATTCGGTTATAAACCTTTTCTCAAATATTCAATTAGATTTTTCAACTATTAAATAAAACTTTCCTCTTTGAAATGAAAGCTTTACTATTTATCGGTATATGCCGTAATATTTGTATATGTAAAAAATTAATACATATCTGCGTGTCCCTTATAGACTCCTAAACCATTCACCCAAAAGCTGTGAAATTTGGCATACTAATAGTTCGAAGCACGAAAAAGGTCAGCATTAGAACACTCTACCGTTCACACGGGATAAGCAGAAAGTGAAATGTAATTTTCTTATTGGTCAATTGTTAAAAATTGCTTTAAATAAAACTACTGACGATTATATTTTGCAAATATTTTGAAGATAACATCAGTGATATTTTAAAGCTTATAGCTCTATTTGATCAGAAAAGAGTTTATTGCGTGCGCTTTAAATCGTATACAAAAAAAAATTTATGAACAACGAAATACATACAACTAAAACAAAAAAATTTAATGAACAATGTTAACTATTAACCTTTGAGTGACATACGTGGCCAAATTAGCATTTTAAAGTCATCTGAAACCACATGTTTAGAGTTCTAATGTAACTGGATTATTTAAAATCAAACTTGAGGTTATGAAGAAACTTGCACTTACGTAGGTTTGTAGGAAAAGGCACAAAGAGTATGACGAAATAAAATGAAAAATTAACATTCGAATATTAGTTCGAGAATACTTAACTTGCAATAAAAATTAACTAATGGATCTCTTGGTAGGCTGCAGGAATGTAACTACAGAGCTGAAAAGGCCATTCTTATTTATTAACGAAAAAAATTTTTTTAATTCCAATTTGCTAGAAAGTTATTGCAAGTTGGAAAGCGTTTTGAGATTTTTTTAAAGACTTTTTTGCTTTGTTTTACAGTGCAAATAAAAGACTTAGGAACTTGAAATTACGAAAATGTGTCAAAAAATTTACAAAAAGTATGAAGAAATACATAATTTAATCTTCGAAAATATTGTTAAACTTGTAGTTAAAAAATACTATGTGGGTCGATCTGCATACCACTGAAATCCAACTACACAGTTGACATTTCTCGTAATGAAAGGGCCGTATTTATTTAATGAAAAATGTTCCAATCAGTCTTTGAGCATGAAGAAATTTTTTTTTCTTCGAAATGCTGATTTATTCGAAAGTTATTGCAAGTTTAAGAACTTTTTTCTCCTGAAATTCTATTTATCCACTATTGTACAAAAATTTATTTCTCTCAAAATACTAGTTTATAAATAAAATTCATTTTCTAATTTTCTTTTTACAGGTAGAGAAAATCTGAAGTAGAATACCTGTCTACATTTTGAATCAATTTTTTTATTCTATTTGTTTATCTTTCCTATAAACATGTTGTGTCGTTGCTCTCATCATTTACATTTGTAATTATATAACTGTATTTAACAAAAAATTATAAAAATCATTATCTCTTTATTATTCTATTATGTAGCATTGTTATGTAGATAATTGTATTTAGACAACTATTAATCTTCATAATCTGCCTGTTTGTATAATTTCATTTTTGCATTATAATTAAATTTCCTTTCTTCTGTTTTGTCTAGCCTTTTCTATTGTTCTGAAAAACGATTTTATTTACAGAAAAAAATGTTCACTATGCTTATTTGAATAAATTATTAGCAATGTTTCCCTCAAAACAAATTTTATTTTCAAATATAATTGTACTGACTTGTAATTGGAGGTGCGACGAGCTTTATACTATAAGCTTTTATGGTTTCAAAACGAGACTTTAACCTTTTTCAATTCCACTGTATATTTTTTTAATAATATTGTGAGAAAATTGATAGTACAATTTACATCAAATACCTTTTACATTGCCTATTTGAATAAATTAACAAGTATTCAAAAGCCAAAGTTTCATTCGCTTAATATGACAATATAAATGTAGATAAATTTTTATTCACACACATAAATAAAATGATTGTCGGCTTTTCCAAATTTGAAATTTATTGAGTAATTTGAGCTTTTTTTTAATATGTTGTTGAGAAAATAATTATCATAACAAGGCAAAAGTATAGTCAAAAATTACGTCAACAAAAAAAATACATAACGCACTCACAAAAGTAGTAATAAGAAAATATTAATAGTTTCTTCAGTTAGTTCTTGGAAATCGAGAATTTTTTTTTTCTTTTGTAACATTAGGGGCATTTAACTTCGAAACCAACTCAATTTCAGTTTTACACCAGAAAGGTAAAATAGCACCGTTTTGTGCACATTTCTTTATATATATCAGGGTACGCAGCCAAATAATTGAACAAAAACTTAATCTCCTTTTAAGCACTTTTGAAGGACTCAAAAAATATTTTTAAACACTTTAAAAAAATATCATAATCAGACGGAATTGGAATGCTTTGATAATTGACGCTTTTTACCTTGTTTTAACCGTCATGTCAAAAAGAAAAAACTTTTGGCATTGTTTTTGACAATTGTCAAAAAATCATGAAATTTTGAATCATGTAAAACGAATGTCGTTTTCATACGCTACGAACTGACGACAATACACTGAAATAGAGTGGGGTTGAATTAATTATGAAAACGTTGAATAGAACAAAGTGAACGGTGACTTTTTGCATAATCTGAAGAGAAAATCAACATAGTAAAGAAAATCTCAGTTTGAAAACGGGAAAATTAAGCACTTTTTAAAAGCACCCAATGAAAAAAAGCACCGTTAAGCACTTTTTAAAGAAGCTGCACACACTGTATATATAATGGAAGCAAAATTTAAGTTTTAATGTATTATTCTTAGTTTAATAATTTTGATTTTAAATGGTACTACCGATCACACCAAATAAATAATTAAAATCTTTTTATAGAATATCAGTCTGTTACAGCCATATTACCCTCAGTAAATTACAAGGCATAGAAAAGTGGTGCCTGGAGAAGAAATTTCAAGTAAACGGCTAAAAATCACAACTCCTAATCATTCTAAATAAAAAGATGCCACCACAGAGCAAGTTAATTCTATTCAATGAAACAATGCCAACAGGGGTTGATAATAGCCAAATACCTTGAACTCAATGCTAACAAAATAGTTGATACAGCCAAATACCTTGAACTCAACCTTAATGAGAAATTCAACTGGAATGATCACATCAAAAGCATAATCAGTAAAGCACAAGCAGCATGCAGTTAAACTCTCTAGGTACTACTCTATCAATCAAACATGACACTAAAACATTATTCTATTTATCCATTATACGCCCCATCCTTACATGTGCTTCACTAGTATTGACAAATATAACACAAACTAAGCTGAACAAATTAATAGTCTGCCAGAATAAAATACCAAGAAGGATAGCAAAAGCCAGATGACTCGTAAGAAACGACACAATACAACACAGCCTGAAAATAGATGCAATAAACACACATATAGCTAAATTAAATATCAAATTCTATGAAAAAGCCACCTCTTTGCTCTGCAGCAAATTTCAATGAAATATTCCTATATGAAACTTTAACTGAAGACAAGAGCATCAGACCAATCGCAGCATACTATTGCAGTGATGCATCATATTCAATAGCATATGCATAACCTCATTTTCACCGTACCAGCTTAGCTCAAGTTATATATCATATTTTTACATTATGGTCTTATACATGGTCTACTGCATATAACTACTCAGTCAGAGCTCAATTATCCACATGAATAATCTTTTAATTCATTTGTATTTCACCACCACAACGTTCAAGTTAAAGGTGAACGGGGGAAAGGGCCGCAAGTAGCCTCAGGTGCCCAGATATTTAATACAGTTCGAGCTATATTACCCTTATCCTTATTCAGTTTCGATGAAGGAACAGATAGCCCTTCGGGCTCCGTACTCCGTGCCTTAAATTTAAATCGGAATACAACCATATCGTAATAAGGCTTTATTCCTTTGAAGCAGATCAGACACTGGTGCTCCTTTAATATATTTTTCTGGCGCTTCAATTGCAAGCAAAAAGATATTTCGGTATTTTAAATTATGAAAAACAATCTATAAGTTACTTTAAAAAAATCTGTTCGGATTAATATTTGTACTAAAATAAAAGATTCATTTTCATTTATATTCAAAAACTAATCAATAATTCATTGAATAAATACAATGATGAATAACTGTTTCTCTTAGATCTAAATAACTATAGAAATAAGTGCTAATTTGAAAAATCATTGTTTGGAAGCGTGTTTTTATGCTGCATTTCATGACCATAAATTATTAAAATGTGAAATACATTTTTCATCTATTTTGACCTATACAAAATAATGAAAAAAAAGTAGGAAAAATAACCAGTTGATAGAATATTTTGCTGAAAGCGAAGCAGTTTGTATCCCTGTTACTTTATTATTCTGCTGATTGTATTCCTTTATTTCAGTATTTTTTTACTAATTTTTTAAGCCTCTTCTATTGTTTTATAAAAAGCAACGTGTTTTTTAACAGTTTTTGGAAAAATAGTTTAATATATATCAATTATTTTACCTATTATTCGTTGGAATAAATTAATAACAGTCAACTACTTCAACCAAAAAGTAAATTCATTAACTTATTATCACAGTAGTCATTTTAATTTCAATACACTAATGAAGTGGTAGTAATCTTTTGCTTTCCTAAATTTAAAATCTGTTGACTTACCATACCTTTTGTCGATAAATAAAATGTAGCATATTGTAAAAAATTGTATATTGTAAAAAGTTAGTTTAAAATAGCACAGAATCTATTCTGGTAGATGGATATCCATGTAACTTGTTGTATGCGCTAGATGGAACATCAGAGAGCAGTTTAAAATAATAAAATGCATTCAAAGTTCGACAGCCACTCTTGTCCTATTCCTTGCAGCACACCTTTAACTCTCTGGTTTCCTGTAATTTAGTTATCTTTTCCTGTTCATTCTTTTATTATGCCTTGGACAATGATGGCAATGGCCGCTACAAACTGAACTAAATTCTTTTAGTAAGTGAAAAAAGGCCATCTAACAGTCGAAATATGAACGATTTTTAAAACAGATTTTACCACATATATATTTCATCAACATCCAACCATCAGAATAGACACAATGTTAGTAGAAGCAGGATAATTTTAACAACCATCTTCAATGTGATGAAAATTATTGATGATATTTAAAACAGGGTTCCCACTCAATTCTCTGACTTTTCTAGGTACATCAAGTAAATTTCAATGAAAATCACTACCATATTTTAACCAAACCATACGATTTTTTACCAAAAAAAACTTTAGTTTTCTTTTATTTGTAAAAAAAATTAATTTTTTAAAATTTGACGCATTAAGGTCACAAAGACAGTTATATTTTTTCCCCTAGCTCTTTGCATGCCTATTACTTATTCTTCAGCTTACCGGGATGAGAGTAGTCAGAAAGTAAAAAAGAGGAAATCCATGAATGAATATAGATATATACAAAAATCTGACCCAAAAAAATGCGATCTTTAATCTTGTAAACTATGTGATTATAAATCCCGATGGTTAAATATAAAATTGTATGAATATGAATCACATGCATGATTTTAAATTGAGAGAAAATGAATCCCGATATGAGGCTTTTAAATCACATGAATATGAAACTCCATCGAATTTAAAAAATGCGAAAATACAAATCATGATGCGTAATTTTTAGATCACATAAATGCAAATCACGATGCATAATTTTTAAATCGTGCAAATACGAATCCTAAGTCGAATTTTTAAAAAGCACGCATAAATGCGAAAATCGATGTTGGATCGCAAAAACGAATCACGACTTTGGATTTTAAACTCGCGTGAATACGAATCGCTACATGGGGTTTTAAAAGCGAGTAAATACAAAACGCGATATTGGATTTTTAAGTCTCGTAAATAAGAATCATAATGCACGATATTTAAATAGCGTGAATAAGAATCACAAAGTGCAACTTTTTTAATCAGGTAAATTCGAAAATCGATGATTGACATAAGAATCGAGATGTTTGCGGAGTCTGGATTTGGGATTTCTAAAAGGCTTGTTTGTATCGTTTTTGTTTAGACATAATAAATAAAAATTAATAAGATTAATTGAATGAGCAAATAAATATTTTCACCGCAAATCCACCTCTACTTTTTTCTTCTTCTTTTGTTTGCTTTCACGCCAGAAAACAGGAAGCAGCAACGAAACGAAATACGACGAATTACGAAAATACGAGCTATCCGGAGGACGGATAAAAATACGGAAAATCTTATTTTCTGTGCGCAAAAGCGGAGAAATTAGCTAAAATAAGTAAAAATGCGGAAGAGTTAGCAGCTAGGACGCAGTTTGAATTTTCTGTTTATCTTTGAAAATCTTAAATAAATATAATTATTTTATTTCAACGACGAAATTATTAAAAAAAATCGGAATATTTATTTTAAGAAAAACGAAACTTTTAGAGAATCGGAGTTTTTGATAAAAAGGCTGAAATTCGAGAGACAAAAGCGAAAGAATCTCATCCCTGTATTAAGGTCAATCAGTATTATCCCAAGGAGATGATTTTTAAGAGAAACTTCAGAGGGAGGAATGAGGACTTCAATATTTTCGCTCCACGGAAAATTAAATTCCTCATAAAATATTTTAACTTGTGCAAAAAAAAATTTCCGCGGAAATTGGCGGAAAAAATTGAAAAAAAAAGCGGAAATCCGTGGAAGAATCACATCCCTGAGCTTAAGTAGTTCTAATCATTTTTCTTAAAAATTAAAACAAGACTTATTTCTTTCATAGCACTTTCATAGAAAACAATATAACGACTGATAATTTTAATGCAGAGAACATTCTTACATAAAAACAACCACCAGAAAATGAATACTGTCAAATAAAAGTTGAGCTTTCAGTGAGGTTGAAAGGCTCGTTCACTTGAGATGGTGGATTTTAGCGAAACCACTTGCCAAACAGAAATTAGCTTTAAAATCAACAAAACAACCAAATTAAAAACCTATTTTCACCTACAAAATAATTGGATCAGTTTGATACCATTCTAGATTGTCACCAACAAGCCGATGGTCAGAAGTTTCATCTTGTGCTCTAGTATTGTTAGTTACTTTTGAACAGTATGAAAAAATATCAGTATCAATAACTCTTTGATTAAAAAAAAAAGTTTAATTTGTTTAGTAATTAAATTATCAATTTCTCATATTATCCTATAATTAATTTTCATTCATTTTTATTGTTTTATTTTTTTTACTTACTATTTTAATTATTATTATTTTTAATTTGTATAAAAACTAAAAACTTTCGGTTATTGAAAAATAACAGAAAGTTTTTAGTTCCATTGACAACTTTTGAAAATATTCATCTAAATTAGACCATGACGTCATTTTTTATTTTTTGCTCCTGTTTCAAAATTCTTCGAAATAAATAAATAAATATATCTAATATTTTGCATAACTGGTACAATAACAAATGATTAAAAGTCAGATACAATAAAATGTTATAGAATTTTTAATAAATATCTAACACAAATACACATAAGTACATTGAACTCAGACACAAAATAAAATTTTTTATTTATTTATTTATGCAATGCAAACGATTCATTCCGCACATTACATTGTCATTTGACACACAATTTACAATATATTGCATATGTGTGCATACTTTAAACCAAACCAATACATACTATGCTGATAAACTTAACAAGAAATGCTATCAATAAAGTTTTAGATAATCGTTTTTAAAAAGAAATTTACAACATTTCCAAATTTTATTTAGAAAATTTAAAATGGCTGCCGTCACAATTTTTTTTTGAAATTCATGATTTTTACAAATTGAAAACATAAGAAAAAAATGAATATAAAGAATAAATAAATATGTATTAGTTTGATTATGCTACTTTCCACACATGTATAAACAAACTACATATACAACCCAAGAATCATTTAATATCACCTATCCGTACAAGAGTTGGACTACTGTTCTAGGGGGAGAAATTGAGATTGTCGTTTTTGCATATATTATTTATGTCGCAGAAAATATCAAAAGCACAATGGAAAATTAATTAGAAAAGCAACAACTACACAAATGAAGAAAAAAAAACTAAATTGATGGTTTAACCTCACTACCATCAAACAAAACTGCGGGATACAATATGAGAAATATTCTTCAGAACGAAACAAACATAAAAACTAAAAAAATGCATACAAGATATATTAAAAGAGTTATTTTTAGCATTTAGAAAAAGTAGTAAATTTAGGAAGAAAAGAAAAAGGTTAGTTACAATAAATTATAATTAGATTGCACATTCATTATGAAAAATTTTAAAAAAGATAACACAAACAAAGTTTACAATTAAACATTAAAATGTATTAAGTTACTGAGTATTTTATAAGAAATTAGTTCTGTTTAGATGGAATGCTACATAATTTTACTCTCACTAATAATATCACAAAGCCAAAAGAAAAACAGATAAAATAAAGGTGACAAAACTATTAATCACGAAAAAAGCTCATAAATTAGCAATAGAACAAAAGGTTTTTTTCGTACAATCATTTTAAAAGAGGAATATTAAACTTAATGCATTTTCTAATAAATGTAACACAAAGATTTTAGTTTTAAATTTGCAAATACTGAATTATTAAGTAGATTTATTTATTTAGAAAACTAACAAAGAAATGCAAGCGATGACAAAATATGCCTTTTTTAACTCCCGTTAAATACTATATCATTTAATTCTGTCCCATTTTAATACAGGCCTAATTTAGCTACATTTACATTATCTTAATGTAGAAGTACTATTTCATTTTTACTCAATATACAATCATTATGATTAACTTGTCTACATTTTGTAAAAAAAATCCACTTAAACATCCTCATATATATGAGATACAAAACTTTTTCATCCCAAAACCAGTCTAGAATTTTCAAGCAATCTAAATGAGGAATAAGATTTCATTTCTTCACTGTAACTGCAATATGAATTGGTCTTTTTTGTAAAATAATAACTATTCTAATGCAAACCATATTAATGTTTTACTCGTGCCAAAGCAGTAGTTCAGACTTTGTGAAAATCATTTCTCTCTCTCCCCAAAGCAGAAAGGAAAGAAGAAAAAAAAACATTTTTCAATTCAAATTTTCTATGAGTCTAGACTGGCACATTACTGGTACAAGAATAAACTCAAGAGTCATAAAACAAAATTTTTAAATGAAATTAATAAATGAGAAAGCCAAATAAATATTTAAAATACTTGGCAACTCGCAATGTTATTAACAATTTAAAAAATTTACTTGAAAAAAAAATTTAACAGGACATTATTATATTCACCGGTATATATCCCACACATTTCACAACGCTAACAACAAAATGATTAACAAGTATAAATAAAAAAATAACATGAATTTACAAAAAATTAAAATAAATTGATCATTTTATGAACAAACATTTATAAAATTATATGTATGAATGAAATAAAAAAAAATCAAATGAATATTTATAAATTTAAGAACAAAAATTAAATTCAGAAAAAAAAAGCATTTTGATAAGCATCCACTTAAGTATAATAAAGATTCAATGATAAGGATTTAAGGTATAATACGGATACAAATACTAACAGCACTATTACATCAAAATGGTTCATAACTGTGAAAAAAAGTAGAAAAAAAACTATAACCTTTAATAAAGACAGGAACCATTTCAAGAAACTATGCTTTATTTCTTTGTAAGAAGAATTTAATTATAAGAGAATAAAAATAAAGCATAAATCTGAAAAGATTAAACTGTAGCAAACTATCCAATGAGAATGACAATTTATTGATAATTTTTCTTAATCAGCAAAGGTTAAAAATAACATACTAATTAATGATCAAGTTTTAAAAAAATCAAGGATACAGATATTTACATTAGAAGCAATTAAAAATTTAGTTGGGGGTATTATTAAAGATTAGAAAATGCTATATCCTATAAATTATTAAGTATTATTCATTACTTCACTCAATAAGAATTCTGTTGAATACTTACTTATTTATGTAAAAATACTTCCAGTATATCAAAGTTGAAATTCATCAAAAAAGCTCGACTAAATTCTGCTTTTTATACAAAAAGATTTGATAAAAGTAAAAGCTACATTACAAATATTAGGCACACATTTCAGATATTAAATTATTAAGTTGATAGTAATAATGTGGGGGTAATGGAGGAAATACATATTACATGATAATAGAATACTTATAAGTCTTTTATATCATAAATTAAATGCATAGAAAATGCAAAAAATTAAACTACTTTTCTAAATGTTCTGAATATCTCAATTATTGTTTAATTAATTTTGCATCTATTATCTAAATAAAATATTAATTTAAAAAAATTATTAACACATGAATTGTTCTACAGTAAATATTAAAACATGAGCTGATCTACAATATTTTGCAATAATACAAGTCAGACCATATGTTTGATAAAAATAAAAGAAATATAAAAATAAGCATGTTTTTAGGTTTTTGTATCTTAAATTAAAATATAAGTTTCAGACAAAATAAAAGTCCTTTATATCATAATTTGAATGCATAAGAAATGCACAAAATTAAACAGTCCTATTTGATTTGAATATCGTAATCTCTATTAACTTAATTCTACATCTATTATTTAAATAAAATATAATTTTTAAAAAATTTGGTAAATATGAAACGTTCTACAATATTTATTACACAAGTGTTTGTTAACTTAACAGGAAAAAAAATGAAAAATTCCTTTTTTTACAATAAAATAAATAAACCTTAAAAATACAATCATGACAAAATTTGAAATACTAAAAATTGCAACTTTATATGTGAAGCATTGATAACTTTTTTTTAAAAGAGTCATTTTAAAATTTTACATTTGATGTACCCCAACAATTTCCCCCACATCAAAATTTACTTCTACATTTTCCACTATGTAAAACCAGATATGCAAATTTCTCAATCATAAAAGTCAAGAGATATTCAAATAGAGGGGATGAATAGAGTATAAAGAATATCATAAAATATTGTAGAATATAATATTATATGAAATAGCGGAGATAAATGAAAGGCGTAATTATTCGTAAGGCATTTCGAATAAAAATAAGACATCTTGGAAACATCATTTTCTTAGCATGTGCTCTTTTAATTATACATAGGAAATAGAATTTTAAATGAGAACTATGCTAAAATCACAAATAAGTTATTAAAAACTTGAATGTGTTTTGATGCAGGAAAGTGCAACTATATCACATGGAAAATATACTGTGAACGCGGACTATAACACACATAGCAAAGCATTTTTTCAAATTTTCTTCAAAAAAGCAACAAAAAAAAATTATTTTAAGAATCCAATGTTTTTCCTTCACACAACACTGCTAGACTAAAAATCATAGTTTTGGTTTCCCTTTACATATTTTTAAAAAAATGCAAATCATGTATCGACTTAGAATTCTGGGAAGCCTTTCATGTAACGAAATATGAAAATATATCAGCAAAGACTGAAACTGTTTTCCACACTTATGGAACATTAGGAAAAAAAATTTATTTTTAATTTTATGTTTTCTCACCAGATGGCATAACTGCTGACTTGCATGATGTATTATGGTTCTTTCCTGTTTTCACCAGTTTGCAATGAATTTAAACCCATCCTAATTTTTAATGCATTATATGTGATTTTAATGTTGCCTTCTTCTAATATTCTGTTTCCTAACCACGTCACAAAGACCTACTCAGATTTGTTAACATTATACATAGTTCTTGAACATAAAAGAAAAAAATAGCAATAGATATAATTTACTAACTTAACTAATTAAATTAATCTATAAATTACTACATCAAGAGATACACACCATTGCTTCCTTCCACTAACAAAACATAAAACCTTTATTTACAGCTTACAACCAGACAGAAATAGCAAAACACTAACTTTCACAGATGGTCTGCAATTTGGCCTACTCCAGACTTGGAGGTACATCTTTCCCAGACCCAATACAAGCTATTCATTTATTAAGCAGCAAATATATAAGTAAATATACAAATCTACATTTACACAGTCATAAAAACATGACCTCACAGATCTTTATAATATTTTTCCCCTTCTTTACAATTCTTATTATTCTGTCTTCACAGATCTTTATAATAAACACAACCATTGCGGTGAGAGCATGAAAACTAACCACTTGTGCGATTCTACTAATGCTTTTATAATAGGAGGCAATCACCCAAAATAATTTTGGGCTGGTCTAATCAAAACTCACAGTTAGGGATGCCAATTTTTAGATATTTTTCTGTAGTTAAGAAGAAATTTTTTTTCCCTCCAACAGCTATTAAGTAAAATACATAATTTTAATGCAAACTATAAAACAATTATTTAAACTATAAACAATTATTCAGATATTTTTTTATGTAATAAGAAATATTGAAATAAATTCGAAGAAAAAGCATAATTTTAAAAAGAAAAACATACTTAAATGTAGTCGAAGTATTAACACTTAGCTATAGTAACCCTCCAGTGTTGTTAGTCTAGCTCTTTCCTAAATTTAAGTTGGCCACTTACTTAATCGCATAAAAAGAAGTTTTTTCCCATGTGATTTAATGGGAAAAATATGCACAGCACAGAAATTTTAATTTGACTTTGCTCCAGGTCGGGCCTATAAACTAGAACGATTGAAAATTTTATGTAATTATCAAGAGGAAAACATTTCTAATGTAATAGGAAGTTCAATTGGCTATTTAGTTTTATCAACTTGAAGTGAACTAAAATATAAAATGTGCTGACACCAGAACAGATATTTAAAGGAAAATACTAAAAAATCATTGACAGCAGAAGACTGATGCAATCAGATGAAACTTAAATATCATTCAGGAGTTTTATTTGAAACAAGCTAGAAATCATCCGGAAAAGTAATTGTCACTAAATATTTTTTATCTTTATTTATAATTATGTACACATACTACACAATATTTAGCAAAAGAGGCAAAGTAGACTTATACCATTTTAATATTTTAAAACAACTTCCAAGATCAAAGAAATCTATCTATAAATTCATGGGGATACGTCAAAGACCTCTTTAAAAAATAAAAATATTAAAAATAAAGAAAAAGATGAAATATTATGAAGCAAAACTAAGAAATTGAAATTCATTTTCACTAAAAATAAGTTTTTCTTTAAATAAGGTTTATTCAAAAGTCACAACTAACCTACATGTATTGAAATTTTCTAAAAACTATAAGCCTACAGTTAATGCATTCAAATCTGAAATAACTACAGAAAATAAGCATTGATTGGCATCCCTACAAAGAGCTATTTTCGCTTCACAAGTTTTCAAAAATACTTCATTTTATAATACACAGTCAGCCCACTATATATTTTCAAGCAATGCATTTTTTTTATTGGTGATAAAATTTCCCTGTTGGGGCCCTGAATAAGTGCAATTCATTTGAAAGACAAGGGTTCTCAAGTTCATAGACAATTGGTCTCTTCCTCAATGGCCAGTTCCTTATCGCTTGCTCTGTTTAACACCAATCTGGGTTAGGATACTTTCGAACCTGCGAAATGTATAATTAATGAAAACCCAGTCTTTGTACCCAGGATCACCTTCTTTGGGAGCAGGTGCAGATGCTAGAAGAAAAAAAAATTTCAAATTTAAAATCACTGATAAAAAAGAAAATTAACACATAAAAAATACCATTTATTCAAATTTGCCAACACTCATACAAACGACAAGTCTCTGACTACTAACAATAAAAATAATCAAGTCTGAAAATATTAAAAATAAATACCTATATGACAGTAATAAGTATTATATAAGTATAAGAGTTTTGCTTGTTCATACATTTGTTTTAAATAAAATTGGGAAAAAACTAATACAAAAATTTTTTTTATTTATTATATATGTTATTATATATATATATATATATATATATACAGGGTAGGTTCTGAAAGTAATGCGCATGAATTTATTGTGACGCGACTATCGATCGCAATGCACTCAGATTGGTCTAAAAGTGTGATGGGGGATTTGTCCTTCCAAGCGCGCCTGGTCTCGGATCGCTCCGAGCAGTAGGACGTGTCTTTGCGCGAAGTCCTTTTTTTGATCGAGTCACACCGTGATGGAGTGTTAGCTGGAATGCGATAAAGTTTTGTGTGCGGTTTGGAAAGAATGTGACGGAGACTCATCACATGCTTCAAGACGCCTTTAAGGTGAAATGCATTTCGAGATCTCAGTGTGGAAGGTGGCACAAGGCCTTCAAGGAGGGTCGGAAGAAGGTCACCAACGAGCCTCGCTCTGGACGCCCAACAACAGCCCGAACCAATGAAAACATCCAGCGTGTGCGTGAAGTTTTGAAGTCAGACCGTCGGTTAAGCATTCAGGCAATCGCTAACACCCTGAACTTGTCAAAATGTGTGGTACATGGGATTGTGACGAAGGATTTGCAAATGCGAAAAGTCGTGCTAAGCTTGTGCCGAAGGTGTTGACAGAGGAGCAGAAACTACCTGACCCAAAGTAAGACCCCCTTGGTGCCTCAGCCTCCCTATAGCCCTGACTTAAAGCCGTTGACTTTTTTTTTGTTCTCCCGACTGAAGGGCTGACTGTTGGTGGGGAACATACAAGCTCATGTTACAAGGTTCCTGAGAGGCATTTCTGTCGAGGAGTTCCAGGGTGCTTTCCAGGTGGGGCAGAATCGTCTCCGCAAGTGTGTTGATGCACAAGGGAACTATTTTGAAGAATTTTAACCATTTGTACCCATAGAATCAATAAATCTATTTTTCCCAGAAAATGCGCATTACTTTCAGAACGCACCCTGTATATATTTATATATATATATATATACATAGTTAGATAGATTTTAGGGGAGTTAAGAAAGTGATAGTAAATTTTATGTTTTAGCACTTTATTTCAAACTTCATAAATTTGATTTTTATCTATTTTGCTCACCACTACGAACAAACAACTTAAATATAGATGAAAAAAACCCTGAAGATCATAAAATGAATTGTTTAAGCGTAAGCAAAATTAAACTTATAAACATTCTTTCATGCTAATTATTTAAGCATAATTGACATCTATAATATTAAATGTTATTTGAAGTAGCAAACTTGGCGAGATTCAAATATTACATAAATATACAAACACGAATATTGAATATATAAAAAGACTTACGAATTTTGAGATCAACATCAGGAAATTCATCGAAATTAGATGTATCATCTATACTTTTAACATCAACTAGAATGGCTGCAGGTCTCTCTCTGAAAAAAGTAAAAAACTGTATTGAAACAAATGTTTTAAAATAAAAAAATATCAAGAAATCACATTCCACATGACTTGATTAAAATTTTAAACTCAATTTTCTGAAATTTGTTTTGTAGTCTTATCACAGAATTTTGAAACTTGTGCTGAGCCCAGTTTATACCCAAATCAATCTGAATTATTCTTTGTGTACTAATACGAGTGAGGGGAGGACACGAATTATGGGTTTCAAACTCTTTGCTAAATGAAAATCCATTTAAAGATCAAACAATTAGCTTAATACACAGAAACAACAATACAAGTGTTAATTTTAAAAACTTAAAGTTGAACAAGAAGTATAGGTATCAGAGAGAAATAATGTTTTTCATTTGTAGGTGCAAGTGAGGGAATGAGATTTTGTAAGTATAAAAAGTAATAAAAATTATTTATTTCAAATACTTAAAATATATAAGATTACGTAATAAAGAAATTTTCAAATTATTTATATTAATCTAATAAATAACTCAATCATTTATGTAAGAGAAAACTGAAATATTCATTTATATAATTTTAACCTATCAGCAGAGAATTACTTATTAACAATCAAACTTAATTACAAAGAGTGCAGTGTTAAATTTTATGTCATAAGAGGTGTAATAGCTAATGCAATTATATTATAGTTACATAACCAAACTTAGATTACTACATCATTAAAACAGAGAAGGCTTAAAGCTAAAAACTAATTTTAAAAAAAATTACCTAATATGTGCCCAATCAATTCCCTTGAAGAAAGAATGTTGTTTTATTTCTTCCACACCACTGTTGGCACCTATTCTTTTATCAGCCTCACAGCAAAACCTTTGAATGAGCTCTCTAGCTTCATTAGATATAGGAACTTCAGGAGGAAAAATGAGAGTCTCCCTCCAATTCATCACTTTTCTATAAGTTTCTTGAGGAGTTTCTGAACAAAATGGTGGATATCCTACAGAAGAGGGGGAAAAATTATCTACATGTAGATAAACTTTAGGAAAATAAACAAAAACATACTTAATACAACATTTGATTTAATACCTGCCAAACTCCACTTTTTAAAATGCAGAAGATTTATAACAGAACTATTGAGGAAATTATTAAAATGCAGAAGATTTTATGTTTTCTCATTATTATTTCTTTCTTTATTCAAAAAGTCATTAAAATAGTGATAGTATTTTAGTAATGGAATATAAATTTTTTTAACACAATAAGTTAAATCAAATCTGAAATAGATGAAAAATATCTTATAATTTGGTGCTATAAAATAATAAACATCTTATATTTTGCATTAATTTACAACCGACAACATCAATAAGGCAGAAGCACAACATAAATTCAAGATGTCACTGTCTGAAAAAGGCATAAAATCCTACATCTTAACATATATGCGTACACATATATTTTAAGATACACATGTTAAGATACACACATAATTATGAAAAGAAATTAAAATATTAATGCAAAAATAAAAAAGATTATAACATCCAAATGGAAAAATGTGCCTAGAAGCAAAGAAACCAAGAGGAATTATACAAATGAGACATTGAAGAAAAATTAGTAAAAAATTGGGAAAAACATGACAATCAAAGCTGACATCAGTTAACTGAAAAATTGACATATGACTGCCAGATACATGAGATAGATAAATGAGAAAGTTAATTGGATTCTTGTTATCCCAAGTGAGTTTTCTTTCTCATTTGTATCTAGCAGTCATACGTAAATTTTTCAGTAAATTGGATTCTTGTTATTCCAAGTAAGTTTTCTGTAATATTTTCCAATTATGATTGATGTTAAATGTTATACATTATGTTAACTCATAATTTAGAATAATAATAGGCATTTAATTCATCAAAGATAATTAAAAGATATTTTTAATTAATTTAAAAAGGGAGTTGTGAATAAAAATAAACTGAATATTTTACAACAAAAAAGTTTTAAACTGATTTCTATAGATGAGTATTCATTATGTATTAGTAATATTTATTTAAATATTCAAGTAAGAAAACATTTCATATCAATAGCGATTTATTAAGTAAATGTACTTTATTTTAGTGAATTTTCTAAAATTCACAAAAACCAGTAGAATTTTTATGAAACCAATAGACATGGAGAAACTGGCAAAATCCAGTAGAGTTGGTAGCTATGTATTTTATGTTTTTTAATACATAGTAATGTTGTCATAAATGTAAGAAAATTGCTTTCATTTGTAACAAAATCAATAAATAAATTTTATTTTTAAGAACATTATTATATTAAATAAAATGAAAAATAACTTTAAAAAACAGCATTCTGTTATACTTTCTTTTTAGTTCATCTTTTTTTAATCATTTTATTTGAAAATTAAATTCTGTTCTTGTAGTTTCTTTGTTCATACAATAAAGAAAATGTATATATTTAAAAATAAATTTTAAAAATTCATCAATGCAACTTTTTAACAAATTTAACTCAAAACTTTTATACCTGACTTGTTAATCAACTTAAAACATTGACTATTTTTCGGTTTTCTATACAAAAAGTACAATAACATACAATATAATGCAAATAACATACAACATACTAACCCATCAACATTTCATACATAATAACACCAAGCGACCACCAATCACATGAACTATTATAACCAGTCTGCATGAAAACTTCAGGAGCAATATAGTCAGGTGTTCCAACTGTTGAATAAGCCTATAACATTCCATTAATGAGTTTCATTTCATTGGATTTTTTTAATGAAAACACTAAAAAAAAAAAAATAAAAAAAAACACATAAAAAAAAAAAAAAAAACTTCATTACCAGCTGTCGCCTATTCTTTTTCCAACTTTCAGCTCTTCTCTTGGAATCCATAGGATTACTGGCTGTGTGAAACATAATTTACAACATTTTTACAAATCATTATATAAATAATTATAGACAAAAATAGGATAGACTGGAGACACTTAAAAAAAATTTATTAAAATGAGCAGAAAGAAAATTTAATAAGAATTTATTCTATTTATTTTTGAAAGAACTATCTATCTCTTCCTCTGCATAACTCATAAATTTAAGAAGCCACTCTAGCAACAACTATGCAAATATCTCAACAAAAATATTTATTTGATAAATAAGGGAATTAAGACTCACGATAAATCAAAACTTAACTGAAAATAATATAAAAGTTTATGTGTTACGATATCCTAAAACACTATCTGCAAAGACATGCAGAGTAATTGTACGTTTTATGAACTTATATTATTTTTAAAATATTTTTTACGCTTAACTTTTATAATTATGAAGAGTATAAGGTAGAACCAGCAGCACAGAAGTAACATATGATACATTTAGGATAGTTTTCGTGACTGATATATTAATTTTTCTCACCACGTTATTAGTTTAATAAACTTTGCTGTCCATCAAGTGACAAAATCCTTCTTAACAGTTTGTGTCAATAAAACAGATGAAGTGGTAGCAAGATGCATGTTTTATCACCCCATTATATTTACAGAAAATATAATGTATTCTTGTAAAAATAACATATTATTGTTTATTAAAACAAACTTGCTGTAAAATTTAAAAACTAAAATAGTTGCTAAAATAAGAAAATTTAACTTAAATTTTATCGTTATAGTTTAACACTCTTCAACAATTGACATAGTATTACTGTTTGGCAACAAATGTGTTAATATATCATCTGCAGTAATTAATTAGCATATTTGAGATCAACCCCACAAACTATTCAGTTTGAGTCCCATTACATGAAACTCCGGTCATTAGATCAAAATTATGAAGGAAGTTCCTTTCTTTTTTTTCCCTCTTGCATATTGAATATTGTTAATACATTTACATAAAATTTTATAAAAACTGTAACAATCAAAAGGAAACAAAATACAATAAAAAAGAAATGAATAAAAAATAATGAATAAATAAACAATCAAAATCAGGTTACATAGAAGTATAAGTTGAAAAGAAAAATGAAACATGCTAATAAAAAATTGGAATATATATCTATAATGTATTCGAAGAAACATTCTTGATTGCAATAAGTTCAATAAGAAAAATCAGTAACATTTAAAAATAGCATTCAGTTGAATTTGTGCAGCTGTGCATTGAGTGATTCAGAATTAATAAAGAAAATTGGATTAAAAAATGCAAAAATGTGAATAAAGTGTAGCAGTGAATTTGAATTTAGCTAGAAGTTTTAGAAATAAATTAGCTCTTAGAAATAAACTATTATTTTATCAAAAAATTAATACCTCCATCAGAATTTTATTTTAAAAAGTTACTCCGATGATTTTTTTTTTTAGTTTTTTAAATTTTGCTTTTTATTTATTTATTTTTTGTAAATTTAATTATTTTTTTGCATTTATTTAAATATTTTGGCCATCTCATATATGAAATTTAATTTTGCCTTTTTATATTTCTTTAATTACATCTTGCAATCTGTTTCTGCTCACATGCAGTCTTTTAGCAGTATCTTACTATACTTAATTTGCTAATGCAAGAGAAAATATTTCAAAAAATGTTGGTGCAAATCGTCTTGATGTAGAGAGTCTGGTGTACAAAACCAAGAAAATATTTCTGGAAACCTCAAGCTTAAAGAAAATACATTCAAACTTAAGGATAATACATTCTATATAAATTTATCTCAATATATCTTAATATATTTGAATATACAATAGAATGTAATTTTAAGGGGAAAATATTTCTTTTCATTGAATTGTAAAGAAATTTTTTAACTCGTTGTAAGTACATTTCTTGCTCTTTTTAAGAATCTCAAAATACAGACTATGTTTATGCATAACTAAGCAATATTATAGTATTTTATAATATTGGGATCATTTTAAAACAAAGTAATAACTTCTTCTAATGAACTAAAGTAAAACAACAAAATAGTAAGCACGCAAAATAAAAAAAAAATGCATGAAACAAAAAAGAAGATGAACTAAACTAATGAAAATCATAAAATAAAAATAAACAATAATTACCATTTCTGTCAAAATACATACTGAAATCGCTGGGCTTTGCCTGAGAAAGATCTCTGTAAAATTCCGTTCGATGAGACTTTTTCAGCCCAGTGCATAAACCAAAGTCAGACAACTTTATATGGCCCTAAAAAAGGATGACAATATATATCTTTATAAAAAAAAACTGCTTTTGAGCAGACTTTAAATATTAATTAAATAGAAATTATACTTTGTTGCTTCTCTCCTCATATAAAACACTTCTTCAATAAGTAGGATTGAACTGGACTAAATATACAGTTAACATAACATGACACATAAGTTGAAATTAACTAGACTTCTCCCATTATCAAAAGTATCCCATCCTTTCTCAATCATTCAAGGTGAATTTTACAAGTATTCACCTTTTTGTTTCTAAGAAAACCTAACATAGTCTAATCTTTTGTATGAAAATAAACTTAAAATAATCTTCATCTAGTTGCAAATAGTTATATTTTCTTTGTCATTCAAATGTAATTAAACACACCTGAAAAATTTGCCAAAGGAAACTTCAATCAAGCAAATTGTAATTGAAGCTCACCTGCTATGCATAAAGTAAAAGAAAACGCTACTCTTACTTTTTAAGATTATCATAATATCAACCTTTAAATTCACAAAAAGGTATACCTTATTATTTTACAGAAAATATGTAGAAAAAATATATGATAAGAAGATATGAAAAGAAATAGAGTTAAAAAAAAGGGGGGAGGATTATAATATAAAATACCTTTGCATCCAAAAGTAGGTTATCAGGCTTAATATCCCTATGTATAAAACCTAATTTGTGAATGGAGTCTATAGCTAAAGCTGTTTCAGCAATATAGAACTGTGTACAATCTTCAGAAAGTGTGTCTTTTTTCATCAGTAATGTCATTAAGTCACCTGAAAACAAAATAAAATAAGAATTCAAAAAATTTTCATTTTCTATACAATTAATGTAATAATAAAGACAAAAAATTCAAAACTTATACTTTAATATATATCTCCCATTTTTAATAGGCAATTTTTATAATGCATGCTTATTTTTAAATTATTTGTGGTAATTCAGCTAAATATTTTAATTTTTGTTATAAGTTACCTGTAATACAAACGTTTTTAAAATCTAAAGCAGAGTGTCAATCATTTGTCATTAAATATTTTCTCCCAATCTGAGATGTTAGTTCTAAATACAATGTCAAATCAATCGCTTTTCACACATATTTGTTGTTTAATTATGTATTGCTCCACCGTTGGGCTTTCTCTAAATTATTCCATGCTACAAGACTGCAGCAATTTCCTTTATCTTACAGACATTCAAGAGGCCTATCAATGTACAGAATTGACCGTCAGCCAAGTTGCAACAGAAAAAGTATTTTCAGAATTAAAATGCATTTATAATGATTTAAGATTAAATATGAAAAAGTTAATAATTTCATATATTTTTTAAGAATAAACAAATAAATTTATATCATCTATATGAGCTGCTTATTATGCTATTATTTTTGTTTCACTTTATAATAAAATTTTCAAATTAAAATTTGAAATTCAAGAGTAAGCATAAAAATATATTAAAATTGCCGGAGCTAGAGCTTTCTTTCCTGACAAAAGTTTTAAAAAGGCATACCTGCCAACGTTGGAGGAATAAAAAAATCAAGATTTTACTAGTGACACTTTTTAGGCTACGGGTAAAGTTTTGGTATATCTTTCATAATCATATAAGTCAAAAAGAGAAATTTTCAAAATTGGAAAAATTATAAGAATTTAACATACAGCGAAATAAAAAATATGTATATAAATCTTAATCTAAGGAAGATTTTTAAAACTATTATTAATAATTACTTTAGCCATTAACACTCAAAATACTGCAGCACTGGCAATAGAACCATCTGTTGAGTATATTTGCCATCCGAAGATATGTTATCAGCAAAAATAAATTTTTTTTTAAATCTCTTCAACAAATACGGAGAAATTTCAGAATATATGGGTAAACAGGAGATAGTTGTAAAATACAGGAGTCTTTGTTAAAAAAACAGGAGACAGGAAAAACAGGAGGCAGGTATGAAAAGGTATATCTAAATGGCTGAGAAAATTTTTACCTTGTTTCAAAAAGTAAAGAACAAGCTTTTTTAAGATTCATGATCTCATAAACTCAAATGTTCTACAATGATCTTGCTGATACCAAAACACTGATCAAATTATAAAACTAATCATTAAATTTAAAATAAATATCACCGAAATACCAATCAAAAACGTCTTTAACAGTAAATAAAATTACCTCCAGGCAAAAACTCCATAATTAAATATAAATTCATTGCATCCTGAAAACTGTAGTACATTTTAACAACCCATTGATGATCGGCTTCAACAAGAACATCTCTTTCGGCACGAACATGGGCAACCTAAAAAATTAAATAAAGTAAGTAAAAAAATACATAACATTTTAAGAATTAATATTTAATAGAGTATAGATTTGGGAGGCGCCTGCACCTGTTTTTTGAAATTTTTTTTAACACCAAATTCGGCAATAGAGAATAATAATCTGCTGTTAGTTAAACCATAGTCACCACAAAGATGTAATTAGAATTATGAGCTTGTATTGGAGACCTGACGTTTTAATAAGGTTCGCGACAGATTTGTAATATTGCACAGATCAGAAATAAGAAGAGATTGTACTTCTCTATTTTAAATAAGATTTTTTGAAATGTATTTAGGGCTTTTGGGGGATAGGGGGTGGTGAGTAAACTATAATAGTTTTCTGTAGAGTTTGATGCTGAAACTAAAATTTTGTTATGGCTAATAAGATTTTGTAAAATTTTTTGTTTCTGATGATGATTTAATCAACGAAGATGTCGTAAAATAGGCGATTTTCTATATTTGCGGATTGCTCTTAGGAATAATTATGTGCTTAACTTAAAGATTTCTGGAAATATATTACTATCTAGTAGCTGAGTTATTTTATGTTCATATTTCCGGAGATTTTATGTTGTTAATCCTACGCAGATCATTTAGAAATTTGTGGCCTAGGAGTATTCATTATTTTTTAATATCATAAACAATGTGTTTGTTACACAAAATTTATCAAAAATGGGTGTCGATTCTATACAAATCTGTTGCCTACGGGTAATGATTTGTTATAAACCAGCAGTATTTTTTAGCTAAATCTCAATGTTTAGTTAAATGGCGAAGTTTAAGGTTAAATGCCACTGTTTGGCATATATTTGCTTAGTACATCCTACACTGGTGTTTTTTTTTGTTTTTTTTTTTAAATAAGTGCCACTGCCGGGTATACCTTGAAGTGATATTTATTATTAAGGTCAAGTAACATAGTCCGCAAACCCTATGTTGATGCTTAAAACTGATGGTAATACAAGTCAATATCAAATTTCTCAGGGCAGCAATATTTGATTCCGTTTTAACCATCCGATGCAGATACATAACAAAACAGTGGCCTAGGGGCAAACATTTGTTATAGATCTACAATTATTAATAACATTTAGAGTAGAAAACAAACGAAATACAAGTGAACTTAGAATTGATTAGAGTTGTCGTCATGTGGCGAAAGCGGGGAGCGGATAAAAATGAGTCATAAGTGGTTGGTGAGGAGGAAGAAACCGAAAAACATCTAGTGCAGATGTCAGACAAATCTGTACAAAAAAAGGAAAGTAAAATAAATATCAAACAAAAAAATTGTCTAAACAAATATTTTTTCAAAAGTAAGGATTATTTTCTGGCAACAATAAAAGCATACCTTCTTAATAGAATAAATAAAGATATATGCATCTCCCTATAACATTAAATACCCCCGTCGGTATGTTCACCTTGTCCAGGTGGGTGGGCTTGAGTGCTTCAGCAACCCAGAGAGCTATGCCGGCGGTAGCGTAGCTACTGGTAGGATCTCCCATGCCGGACAGGTCTCCGTTGGGTAGGAGTCAGACTAAGAGAGATACCTAGGAGAAGGAAAACTCCGATCCAAACCCGTACCCAGCGCCTGTACTTCATGTTAGGAGCGGCTTGGGTGTCTAAGGAGCTAAAACAGTCTTTTACCTCCTAGTGCTCCAGTCTTCGAACAAACAGAAGCTGCAAATTACCTTACCATGAACCAGTTTACCTTCCCGCTCCTGTCAATAAAAAGGAATTCCTGCCCGACCATCTAAAGCAACTGGCTCTCGAAATTATTCACTCTATTCCAAAACAAGACGCAAAAATTTTAACTGACGGCAGCAAAATCGATAGTCATGCTGGTAGCCGAGTCTACATTGAGACTCCTGATGAAAAATTTTCTCTCTGCCAGCATAACCCAGACTTCTGCTCCGTGTTTAGAAGTGAACTTCTGGCTATCAACAGGAGTCTGGAATTTGTTATGCAAAATAACCTTTATTTTAAAGACCTTTGGATATTCTCTGATAGCCGCAGCTCCCTGCAACATCTCAACAAGCGGACCCAAATTGGCGACAAAACCAGTATTTCCATCGTAAACAACCTAAAACTCTTGTCTCTCCAACATAATATTCACCTGCAGTGGGTTCCTTCTCACATCGGTATCTATAGTAATGATTTAGCGGACAGCCTAGCTAAAGAAGGTTGCAGCCAACCACACTCTACCTCTTCTGATCTTACCTATCTTGAACTTTACTCCCTGGAGAAATCCCAGCTTCTCAGAGACTGGTTGATTCCCCCCACCCACTATTGGTACAAGGGAAATAAGCCTGGAGCTTCTTTGACCCTTCCCTTTGAAAGGAGAGTCTGCACAATTTCCCGCCTAGCTACCGGCCATCTTAAAGGTTTACTATTTTCTGAGGGAACTAAAATCTACCCCCTCTGCCCTAAATGCCATCTACACCGGGCTTCCGCCTATCACATCCTAAACTGTCTTGGTCTTCTCTGGGAAGACACTTACTCTACTCCTCTTTTGGTATTTGATTTTCTTCAGGTCAACTGGTTCATAGATCTGGTCTGACTTCGTCAGGCCAGAAGAGGACAAGCAACAACAACATTAAATACTCGTGATACAGAGTTCTAAATTTTAAAAATCCAAACTTGGGTCAATACCATATCATTGATAAAAATTTTTTGTTTGGAAAATTTCATAGAATTAGTCCACATTTTTCCTTTTACTAAAATTTAAATTTTCTTTAAGTATTGATCGATATCATAAAAATATGTTTTTGTTACTTTAAAAAAAAACTGAAATTTAACAGATTGAATATTATTTTTTTACTTGATTCATAAAATTATAAGTCACGAACATTATTCTAAAGATCAGGAATGAGATTGGGCAAAAGGCAAAAAAGCTGAATTTCCAAGTGAGTAAATTTTAAACATGTGGAAATGCTTAATAATGAATTTCAGACAATTTAAGATAATAAATACCTATGGGTTGACATAAAATTGTGCACTAATTTATTAATATTTGAATGATTGCATGGATACTTAATATTTAGCAAAAAGTAAAATGACCAATTGAAGAAATAATGCTAGAAATTAAATTTTTCTTCAGTTCACATGAAGGAGACACTTATTTCTTGAGAAACTGCCCGATTTAGCAAATTAAAACTACTGAGAACATACATTAACATTTCCTTTCTTTTAATGAATGCTGTTACATAATTTATGACAAATATATCAATAACATGACTTTTTAATTATTTAGAAAAGAAAAGAAATTTTTACAATTAGAATCACTATGTTCATATTACAACCTAATCTAGCTAGAGCTCTGTAAAACATGTCAATAACTGTGAAGTAGAAACATATAGTAACTCCTTAACATACAAAAATTGCTATTTAAGTTTGAAAAATTACATGATAATCAGCAACTGCTTAGATTTATTTTTCATCTGATAAGAATTTCACATTTTATAACATAAATAACAGCAACATTATTTTTTAAATTTTGGTGCTGTGTTAATTAACTCTTTTTCCAAAAAAAAATTTTAATCACTTATAAAGTGATTGATTTTGTTTAATATATCTTTTTTTTTAAATTTTTGTTTAATTTTCGATTGCTGCAAATGCTTTAAGCAATCTTTTCAACAAACAAACAAGAAAATCCAGTTTGGAAAAGTTTAATATATTCTTGTGGTAATAGCAAAACTGCCACAAACAGATTGGTAACTAATTTAGACGTCAGCTTTTTGATAAAAAGACTGACATTCGAGAGATAAAAGTGAAAAAAGAGGAAAAATTTCATCCCTGTAAAGATAAAAAAATAAAAGTCATATTTAATGAGATAAAAAATCAACCCAGCTATTTAAATGCTTAACTATTCAGTAAATAAGATATACCTGTTCTTTTTCTAACATGTCAGCTTTACGTAAAATTTTCATAGCATAGACATGCCCAGTGTCTTTTTTCTGAACCAATCTAACTTCACCAAATGCTCCTCTACCAATTACTTTCAATGGCTCAAAATCTTCCACTCCTAGCCTAGAACGTTTCAGTCTCAGAAATTCTGTCTCTTTTAAGGCATGCTGTGTTCTTTTCTCTTGTTTCTAGAATATATTTAAAAAAACTTGATCAAAGTTTGTTGATTTAAATCAAAAAATTTTTTTAAAAAGAAGTTTTAATGTATATTATTTTTAGAAGTTTGATTTTTCTTTTAAAAATATCATTGATTTTAAACTTTTTTTAAAGAGATAATAAAGAAATTAAAAAAAAACTTTATTATGAGATTAAGTTGTTTTTTTTTTAAATTTAATTCTTAAAGATTTTTGCAAACATATTGCCGAATTATTAAATTTCAATTAGTAATGCTGCTAGTAATGCTTAGTAATGTAACAAATTACAACACTTTTGAAAACATTTTTTTATAGATTTTTCAAAATGCAAACAAAAACAAAGTAAAACCTAAATGCAATTTTTTTAAATATGCCCGTAAAAAAGTTTTTTTTAAATATGGAACATTTTGCAAAAAACATAATTTGTACTCAAAATTTTAAGCATCAAGTTTTAAAACATTATCTTCAAATCTTATTTAATATTTTATTTACATTTCAGGCTCTCCAAACATACCCAATTATAAAAAGAAATCATTCTATGAGACCTAAAAAAATTGTTTTAAGATAAATTGACTTTTTTTATAGTGTGACATTTCTCTAATCATTTGCATTTTTCAGCAGATTCTTTTAGCAATCTGCTGAAAAATGCAAATGATACAATTTACTTTGTCCTTTCAAAGATTTTTATTTTGTTGTTTATTTTAGCCCATTTTGAATTCTTAAAAATTATACATTTCTATCCTATGTTCAATAATTTCAACTCTTGCATATAACAATTCCTAATGCAGTTACATAGTTTATATAATATAATTCCAATTATAATTATAAAATCAAACAAAATTAAGAAAGTATCATCTTCAAAAAAATCCAAAAAAAATATATATATATTAAAAATTTTAAAATTAAAAATTATAAAAAAAATTATTTTTAAAAAAAAAAAATTATAAACTTTGCTTTTAATTTAGAAAGATGGCATTTTAAAAAGACAAATAAAATATTTTCTTAATTACTGTTAAATAAAAGTGCAGTATTACAATGAAAACTAGGATAACATTTAATTAAAAAGTACTATAATTTTTTAAATTTAAATTTCATTTTTATTAACAAATATTTATGTGATAGTAATAAATATATTTATTGAGTAAACTTTGTAAGTGGCACACATTTGAATTAAAATTTGTAATAACATATATTAAGGTATATTTGGTTTTATGACTACACTTACTAAACAAAAAGCTTTTATTCATTACACATATAATATGCAAATAGAGTTAAAATAGACAGCCCTTAATTAAAAACGAATTAAAATTAACAATTATTACATAATTATTTAAAATTCTGCATCATTGATTTCGTACATTTTTTAATTGCAACTTATAACACACAAAACTGAATTTTAATAAAAAAATTTAAGTAATACTTGTTCCTCAGATAGTCCTTCCTCTTTCATAGTTTCTTCAAGTTTTTCATGTCTAAAATAATAAAAGAAAAAAAATAAGAACCATCTTCAAAATACAGCCTCTTAAAAAGATGAAAATAATAAATTACAGAACCTGGTTTTTCTTTCAATATGCTGTGCAATTAAATTGGAGTAGTAATTTTCAAGGTGAACTTTCGCTTTAATAGCCTTATCTAGCGTGTGACCACTAAATTGGATTTGTTCACCTTCTGTTGCAGCCATATCCATTGACTAAAAGATAAAATTTAAACATGAAATATTTTCTCAGTTTTACAAAATTACATAGTACATTATAATATATAATATCTTATTACTTATGTATAAGACAATATAAATGTACAACAGAATATTAGAAGAAATAAAACAGAAAATTCATATAGTTGATATATTGCAAGAAACTTTGCAGATTATTGTCAGGAAAGAGTTATTATAACAAAAGAATTATTATAATAAAAGAGTTAATATAACAAAAGGGTCATTATGAGAAAAGAATTATTATAACTAACGAGTAATTATAACTAAAGAGTAATTTAAATTAGAATTAAAAATTATTATAGCTAAAGATTATTATAACTTCAAAATTGGAAATATTAATTTTTTTACAACATTAAAATAAGTATGTTAACAGTATTGTCAGTAGTTTTGAATATGTATAATAAATAAAAGATTTTGAGAAATAAAAAGCCTGTAAATGTTAATGAAAAAAATAAAATTATCCTCGAAGGACAATAGTGAAATAAATATCCTTTCATTTCAATATAAAAAAAAGAGAAAAACAAATTAATTGGATTGAACTTTATGGATGTTTTAAATTAGGTATCTTATTTAAAGGCTCCCTAAGTGGAGCAAATTAACACAATTAAGAGTGTAATAAAAGCACGAAATAAACTATAAATATCCAGAATTCAGTCTCAAATTACCTTATGAGAATCAAACAAAAGTTTTAATAAGATGGAGCAACTTTCTCTTTAGGATATTTTTCAATTTTATAAATTTAGGTACTCTTTCTCTTCACTTTATTATATTGGGGATAAGAGTGGCAACTGGTGATTTTTTAAATAATATATTTTCTGGAATTGATATATTTTAATGGCTATTTCGGAAAATTAAAAATGTTTCCAGAACTATAAGCACAGGATTGCCACTCACAACTAGAAAAAAAATTACCTGTGTTTTTCCTGCACATATTATACACAATATATATTAAGAGGAAACACACATTTACAGTGCTCTTGTGAGCTATATTAGGATAACAATGCTAGTTTTAGTTGTTGTTAAAACTAAGGAACAGATCAACATAAAACAAACAATGCCATAATAAATGAAAAACATAATACAGATCATTATCATCATCAGATATTCCATAGATTGTGCTTTGAGAGGACTGAATTTTTTAAAAGACCAAAATAAAAAATAAGCTTCCCAGTTTATAAAGATGAATTCAAAATTTCCGCATTTTTTTCTGTTGTTTCAGATGATTTTTAAATTCCCTGTATTCTTCAGGTTTTCTCTTTTCTCCCTGTGGAGTTGCAACCTTGAAGCAAGACAAATCAAGGTTATATGCTTTAATAAGTACAAGAAATTATTGAAACCCTAATTTTGGGCACTTACTCAAAGCAGGAGTAAATACCGATTTACAAATACCAAACCCACATCTACAGTAGTGGTAATCTAAGAAATGAGATAAAAAAAACATCCAACCTAAAGAGTTAAATGATAATAGCATCACAGGCAAGGCTCTGCATTTTTTTTTTTTTTTTAAACTTTTGAAAGTTAAAAATCCATTTTGTGTCATGGCAATTGTAGTAGGCATAAAAGTTACCAATATGGAAATATTTCTGAATTTTATAATTGTAATAACCACGAATAAATCATGAATTAAGATTAAGTGATAAACAGTGTAAAATAATTTCTTCTAACTGACATTGTAGAACTACTTTAAAATGGTTTTGCTAATAAGATTAAGTGATAAACAGTGTAAAATAATTTCTTCTAACTGACATTGTAGAACTACTTTAAAATGGTTTTGTTAATAAATGCTGAATAATTATTAATTGCCACTATAATATATAAATTCTTGTGAGATACAATAAATCTTACAATAATAAATATAATTAAATTGTATAAAAATTTTTTTTATGAGAAACAAGGTAAAAATTTACACTAACGATAACAATCGTCAATGTAGTAAAGCCAGAAATATTCTCTAAAGTAATTATAAATAAAATTAGAGTAACACAATTAAAATTTGGTATTTTATGAATATAAAAATAGTAAAAAAATTGTGAGTTAATTGAGAAGTATTTAAAATCTTTAACAAAGCAATAAAAGTAAACTGATTTATACATAGCAAATAAAACAGGATGTTGAACACAATTATTAGAAAAACAAAGATAATTTTAGCATCAAATTTTGTCAAAAAAAGTTAAAATTTAATACTAAAATTATAAAATATTATCTTAATCTTCTCAAGCATCCGTTAAAAAAATAAAAAAACATCCAACAAAGTAATGTGACATTAATATTATACAAATTATCGACTTAAAAATAAATAATTTATTTACAGATATATTTTGTAACCATAAAAAGTAATACTACTGCAGACAGTCTTTCCCAGAATCAGAGATAAAGAATTCTATATTTAAAGTATACTTCATTTACTTAAAACATATGAAGTAGAAAAGAACTTTAGTGAAAAGAAAAGATCTTTATTGACTAACTAAAATATTACGACAGGCTGTTGTGCCTTCTAAAATAATGTAAAACTGCGACACAAGAAGAAAACAATAGGTCAATTAAATAACTCATCACTCCGTCAACACTGTACATTGGAATAACCATAACTATGCAACCGATGTAATCAAGATCTTATAAAAGCTACTTACATACTTAGCTAGAATGGAAAACACAGTAACTTTCTAAATAAGGCATACCACTTAAAAACTCTACGTTTACTAGAAAACAATAACCATACTTGAACTAGATAAATTTAAGGCTTAATGCCATTACCAGTATATAATAATGAAAACGGAACTTAATAAATAAAGGTCACTGAAATCTTGGTACATCGAAGTGAAGTGATGTCATTACTTTGCCCATTGACCAGAGTAGCCGAGAGATTACTTTCCATGAAATTTTTTTAAGCTTTGAGTAGAGCAGAAATAAGAAGTCTAAAACGTATTTCATCATAAGAAATTAAAAGTTCCGCTTTCAAATTTGCTGAGCGGTGAGATATAATAAATTATAAACAATTATATTATAAATTTAATTTGTTTTCCTCTAGCTCCGTTGCTTGGTGATTATTGATAGAATTTTTTTATTATTTAAATAATAATTTCCGCTTTTATTGTATATTCCTTATTAGATAAAGGCTCTTATCTGATTAATGATCCCAATATAAGTCATTAAAGAAAAAAAAGACTTGCCTTTTGTGAAACAACTTAAGAAAAAGGATTGTTGCTTACTCTTTTTTTTTTCTCTTTTTAACCTTCAAAATTTTCTGTAACTAGAAATGCCCCAGGCCGGAGACTAAAGCCTGCACATTTTGGGGAACCCCTAAACATTGCAATTATTTTTATTGTAATTTATTTATTTGTATTTTCTTCAAGAATCGTCTATCAGAACTAATAGTTAACAAAAATTTAAATTAATATAATATCTCTCTAGGCCATTCAAATTTTTGGGGCCCTTAGATAAAAAATATTTTCTCTTATATTTTTTATTTATTCAAATATAAAAGTATTTATATATCTTTTCATTTAAGAAAGCATATTTAAAATAATAGTAAATTAAATATTACTTTATTTTGTTAAATTAAAGCTAAAAAATAATAATATATATTTGAAATTGGTTTTTTAAAAGAAAAAATCATTGATGTTCTTAATTTTTTTAAATTTATTTTCAAAAAATCCATTTTAAGGGGGCCCATAATCATTGGGGGTCCCAGGCCATGGTCTAGTATGGCACTGAGTATCAAATATACTATTATATCATAATTTATTTGCGTTACTACAAATAATTTTAAAAAATATTATTGTATGTAAGCAACATTTAAATTTGAAGCATCGACTAGTGGGATCCCGACAGCTCTATACATACTGTCCCCAGATTTATAAACCTAGCACTAGATATCCATATTCTATTGTTTATTTCATTTCATAGTGTAATTTTTCTCATAGATTTTATAATTATCTATACATTCATTTATATAAGCTATGTTTTACCAGGGGTCTGTCCAGACCGAATTTACTACCGTTTAGCGGTACCTTCACAAATTCAACTTTAGTAAAAACGGTAGTTTCACAAATTTAATTTTAGGAAAAACGGTAGTTTCACAAAATACTTTTTCTTAGAATTTTATTTTTGTATTCCTTAAGACATGGTAAATCCATATTCTTGCCATATTTTTGTGTTGGATTTTTAAATATAATTTTTAATTTTTCACAAATTATATCTAAATTTTCACAAAATAGGTACCTCTCAGAAAAACCTAGACAGACCCCTGTTTACAGATTCAATAGATTTCCATTCTTCAACTTTACCTGTAATTTCTTTTTAGGAAGTGTTAAATACTATTAATAAAATGTCTAGTGATTCAGTCCTATTAGAGCTGAAAAATGCAGTGAAAGATTATCCTGACTTTCCCAAGAAAGGCATATTATTTAAGTAAATATATGATATGAATTTTCTGAAAAACATTTATAGTATCTTTATCTATTATCTTTATATATTATTTTTATAAATTGCTTCAGATAATTTATTTTGAAATGTGTGTTATTTTACTATGTTAAAAAAATATGTCATTTTGTTTGTCTTTATAACTATATTAATCATTTCCGCTATTTTCATATTTAATGCATTTTCTTAGTCTGTGAAAATGTTACTTTCTATGTTTTCAAAACTACCCAAAAATTAGGAAAAGAAATAGATTCTAAATATTGGGCACATGTGTGGCTGCCTAAATTTATGCTTAGTAATGCAGGCTAATTATGTGAAATTTTTAATGCTGCTATGCTACCATTTCTTACTATTTTTTTTAATATCAAGTTCAAGGATAATTGATTATAATCTGGTGATTGTTTTAGAATTTGAGCTTTATTGCAAAGTAAAATGGGAATTATGTAATTTTATGGTTTTAAATAGCTGTCCAAATATTTTGTTTTAAAAATATTATGATGTTTATAATGATTAGAATTATGTTTAAGTTAGATAAAATTATAATTAAATTAAAACATTATAATTAAATAAATAAAATTATGATGATCAATGTGTGTCGTGTGCATATTCATTTCTGATCTTGTAAAGTTGTGCATTTGTCAGAACCAGTCTGTATATTTACTATTGAAAATATTAATTTAATCAGAATTGTTCTTGGTGTTAGCTTTACAATTTGAGCTTAAACTCTCCATATTCCTAATTATGATTGATGATTTCACTGAAGCAACTTTAAAATTTGCTGTTACAGATCATTAGCGTGGTGAAGGACTAACAGAAATATGAATTAAAAGTTTATTTTTTCATATATCTTATATCATAAAAAGTTAACTGTGTCTTGCATGTTTGAGCACTCTCATTTTACAGAATAATCACGTGATATCCTCATTGATAAAGATATCTCCAGCTTAAAATTAAAAAAAACTTTTAATATTATTTACATGAAAAATATTTATTAATTCCTTATTTAATGCTGTTTACCAGTGGTAATATCATTCTTGTTCTCTGTAGTTATTATATTTTTTATTATTTGCAAGGAAAAAAACTTTTCATTTTGTGAATTTAAGTAATTTTTAAATAATATGGAACTTTCAAAAGAAATTAAAAAGTGTTGCTCTTGTAAAGTAATCACAGAATATAACCTTAGTTTGCAACATTTTGAGATAAAGTTATTTAGTTGCTGTTTTGTATGTATCAAAAGGTAAATAATATATTTTCTGTTTGAAATGAGTCATATTTACTTTTATTATAAATTTAATCTAAAACTGTGTTCAGACAACATTTTCCGTTTAAAATAACAAATATGACTGTTCAACAATCCAAAGAAATATTAATATTTTATCAACCAAGCGAATTATATCTGAGTATAAACTAGTAACTGCACATATTTTAACAGCTACAACTATCTATTGCCATTCGGGGAGATCTCTCGGCCAAGTGTTATAATTTTAAAATTGCTAAATTATAGTGTGAATCTTGGCAAATTGTTTGAAAATTAAAAATTCCAAAATAATTTTTAAGCACTATGTTTTTATAATTAACCAATAATTTAGTAAGAATCTAAGGATGTTTCGGTCAGATTGCAATGATAAATAACCAAACAAAACTATTAGGTTTAAATTTAATAACTATAGAGTTGGAAACAAATCTTTTTTGGTGTAATAATAAATATAACTAAAACATTTTATTGGAATAATTCTGATGTGATAATCAGTTTCTTTTCAAGAAACAAAAATGATTCTGAAGCACTCTTAAGAGTCCTGTTGTCTATAAATAGAAAAACAATGTATTTATGATATACATTTTTTATATATTCTTGTTTTACATGTACTTTGCACATAACCCTGAAATAATTTAATTTTACCTGTTTTAGGGACTTTCTTCCAATATTCCAGAAACCCAAACTTGTGAATGATATGATTTCTGCATTCCAAGAATACTTGCAACTTAATGTTCCAGATGTAGACTGCATTGCAGGAATTGAATCCCGTGGATTTTTGATAGGTCCTGCTTTGTCACTAAAGCTTCAAGTCCCATTCATACCAATCCGTAAACCTGGAAAATTACCTGGAGAAGTGAAAAAGGAAACTTACTCTTTAGAATATGGAACCGTAAGAATATACTTTTCTTAACATAAAAATTCCCATAACATAAATAATTTTTTAATGTTGAAAATTGCAATTTTTATTTGTTTCTATGAATTGATGTACTGAATAATGCTTTTAGTTTTATCTTTTCATAAAATATTTTAATACTGTTGGGGCCTAGGAAAACAAATATCTTTTTCTTTTTCAAGAAAATGTTTTTTTCTTTCTTTTTTATACTTGACCCATATTTAAAAATATATATATAGGGGTGAGAATCCTCTGCTTTTTTTATGATTTTTACCCAACTTCTGACTTTTGTAAGACTTTAGTCGTGTGAATCATTAATGGTTGAGAGTGAAATGTGCAGTTTGAAGTTTGCCACATGTAATAATATTGTGTTAAAACATTGTCTGGAAGCCAACTGAAAATCTGTTTTTATAACTACCAAAAAACCTAGCAACAATACCATGCAGACTCACTGTGAAATCGTTTCTAATCGATTGGATCGTGAAAGGATTACTAACTGAATTGCATAATTTGAAATCTAATGTTAAAATGCTATATTAAAATATCGAGATTTCAAAACCACATTCAAAAACCACATTCTTTCAACCAGGGTCCGCTTTTGTGAATTTGTGCAAATAGGGTCCATTATTGCAAAAAAACTTTTTCAAAGAGTTTTTAAATTGTAAAGACAAGATTATGCTCAACACTAGGACTGGGCGATATTAGAAATTATATATTGTGATATATCGTCAGTTTTGCATCGCGATATAGCGATGTATCGCGATATAGTATTTTTGAATTTCATTTACTTTAAGGCACAGAAAGTCAGATTTCTATCAAGACTTCATACGCATATTGATTTAAATCAATTTATAAATTTGAAAATATATATGTTTTGCTAAAGAAAGATATTAAATAAATTAACTACGATGTACAAATCTTACTTAAAATATTTATTGAAAAAATGTGTGTAGATACAGAATGAAATATTTGCACTTCTTTATCGTTTATAAGGTATAAGCAGTCTTAATTTAAGTTAACCCCTAAAACACCCTTAATGAAAAACAATATTGTTATTAAACAAAAGCTGATTTTAAAATTTCAAAATATATTTTAATCAAAATAAAAGTTAGATTGACTAAAAGCCGAAGTTTAAAATTAAAAATGTTCGAATTTTAAACTAAAAAGTAAACATAAGATTTGTAATAATTTCTTAAAATTTTCGTTCTCTGAAAGATTTCTCAGTTTAAAAATAAAAAGGGTATTTTATAAAGATATCTAGCTGAAATTATTGAAAGAAAATTTAAAAAATTAAAAAAAAAGCTTGTTAAGAATTCATTATACACTTAAAACAAAGTGTTAAAAATATTTTTTTTTTTTAAAAAAAAGAAACTTTTTTTAACAAATCAATATTTGCTTGTACTATTATGCGTAAATAATTACAGAATTATTAAGTTCGATCGTAATGTTCAAATTCTTATTGAAGAAGTAAACACAAGTTTTGTTATATTTTCTAAAAATGATCACGCAAATAACAAAAGATTTCTTAGTTTAAAAATAAAAAAATAAATAAAAGTGAAATTTATCAATATATTTACCTAACAGCATAGGAACAAAATTTAAAAAATAAGTTCGTTAAAAAATTATTTGTATGCTTAAAACAAAGAACTAAATAAATTTTAGAAAAAAAAATGCTTCTTAAACACTATTTTTATTATTATTTCATATAAATAATTAAATTAAATTAAATAATGACCGAATTATGAACGAAAAACAAAGTAAGGCAAAGTTTCTTAATTAAATTCTTAAAAATAAAAACAAAAGAATTGTGACATTCGGTAATACATTTAGCTAATTAACTAATAATATAAAACGAAAATTAAAAAAAAAATAATGATTTTACTCTCTAATAAAACGAAGTAGTAATTGATAAAAAAAAAAAAAGAAATGAATAAAATTCGCAAACTTTTCAAATTCTTTTGAACAAATAAAGTTTATTGACTTATGTCCAAAAAATAAGTTTTGTTTTAACTTTATTTCTAAAAATAAAAACAACTCAAGATTTATAAATTTAAAATCAGTAATAGAAGCCCATTAAATTATTAGAAGTTTTATCCGAATGGTTTTTAATAAATTAAAAGAAAGTAAAAAAATAACCTAACAAATTTATTTACTTTGTAATTTAATTCCTTATGGGTGCCTTAAATTAGATTTCCGATAATTTTCACATTTAAAAATATAAAAAAAGTTTTGTCAGAAAATAAATAAAAAACTTACCTAATTAATGAAGAAACTTTTCTATATAAATTCTTTTCAATAATAGATTGCGTTCAGAACAAGGTTACGACGGCGATCACGAAGTTAACCCCATTGAAAATAATCTACAAGAAACGATTTCAAATCGCGAAGTTGCGAAAACGAACATGTGATATAACGATATAAGGTCTCAAAAGTGATTCTGATTCTACCGCTCATCAGTCAAGGCCGTCTCAACATAACGAAACAATATCATCTTCCACAGCGCGAGTTGGCATCGGAACGTAAGAGAAAGTCCTTGCGTGTATCGTTATATCGTCTTCTTCACTCGACGGCTTAAATCAGATTCTGATGCATTGCTTGGAATGAAAGTCGCTGTATCGGTTTGCCGATATAGGCGTTAAATCGATATGTCGCGATATATCGATTTATAGCCCAGTCCTACTCAACACTATAAAATTATAATTAAAAAAATTAAATTTTAAAAAATAAACAGCAATTGCAGCTACTAAATTAGCCATGCAACATACAAATATTTGCTATTTAGCCTATACTGCTGAACGCAGAATATTCAATTCGGACCAATAAAGGAAGAAGCGTCTGCCAAGGACAAAATTTAGTTCGTTTACTTCTGTTTTTCTTTCCCTCCTCCCCTTCCTGGAAAGGGTTTATTGATTAACAAAACAATAATGAAGATAAACAAATTTGTGAAGGGCCCGTTTTTAAGTTAAAATATTTTGTGAAGGATTCGTTTTTATGAAAAGATATTTTGTGAAGGATCCGTTTTTAAGTTAAAATATTTCGTGAAGAATTCGTTTTTATGAAAAGATATTTTGTGAATGGTCCGTTAACGGACCCAAATTTCTTCTAAACAGACCCCTGACATGGATATCTATAATAATAGCTGCCAAATGAGCGATTGGCAAGTCAGGAAGATTTATATGTTGATTGAAATCAACTTTATTTATCATCTATTTGTTAAAAACCTATTATCCTTAAGGACCTTATTTATATCCCATACAATCAAATTGTAAAAATTCAAAAATTAATAGTAGCTTTTATTTTATCATTTAAAATCAGTGATAAATGTTCAATAAATCTTTTTCATTTATTAAAATTGGTTTCAGATGCAAGGCTATGTTTTAATATTTTTCCTAAGAATATGGGAGCTTGTTGTATGAAAAAAATTGGTATGTGACTATTGTTTTAACTGATATGACTTTCTGAATAGACCTGATCTGCTCACATAATGTAGTACAAAAAGACCATGATCAGATATTAACTATCTGATAAAAGCATTAAGAATAAATCTGATCTCTGCCTGTCTAGGAAGAACAATAGACTGTGTTTAAAAAAAACTTTGATTCTTTGGAAGAGTAGGAGAGTAAGAGTGAATTTCCAATAAGAGGGAGCAACTCTGAATCGACTGATCTTGATTTCACAGAAGCAAAAGATGCTAATGTTTTGAATGATCAAAAAAGTTGATTTTTTTAAAGAAATTTACTAAAGTACTAGTAAAGAATTTGAGTGCGCTTTCGAGCTTCATTCTCTCTAAGAATGCAAAAAATGGATGGAATCCGAAACTTTTAAGTTTGATCAAATGCATTTTCTAACCTTATCAGATGCTAGTTTTTTCAATTGTAATTTCATTGCTGATTTTTTTATGTGTACTAGCTTCTAAAAATAAAATTGTTTAATTCTTAGGATGCTGTAGAAATTCAATGTGAAGCTGTTAAAGGCAAACATAAAGTTGTAATAGTGGATGACTTGTTAGCAACTGGAGGTAATAAAGTTTTCATTTTATGTTATATGAATTTAATTTTTTCAAAATAATCATGGTATTTAACCTTTTTGTAATCATTCATGTACAAAATCACATTTTGAGCTTTGTTGTTTTCTGTTTAGTAAAATCAGATTTCCATGTTAAAACTATGAATAGAGGAGAAAAATTTTCTGAAATTATCCCACCTGCATAACTATCTGAGAGTTAAATCAAATATTAGCTCTTTAGCTAATTTATAAATGATTTATTATTATCCAAAGGATTTTTTTCATGATATGGAGATTTCATAAGGAAAATAACTTATTTTCCCTAGGCAATATTAAACTGAAAAACAGTGAATACAGAACACAAATGTATAATATCTCATCTATACTTCCACTTCAGTAAGATACAGTATAGGACCTGAAATCCGGCACTCACGGGACCGGCGAAATTCTGTATTCCGGAATTTGTGGAATTTCGGATCTCTTCCAGAAATTCCAATATTGAGCCCATATATTACGATAATTCAATTATGCTGTTAATTTCAGAAAAACCAATAAATTTAGCTAATTTCTGATTGTAGATTATGATGGGGTGAATTTAAAACTGTCCCATCTTAAGAAATTTCATTACTTAAAATAATAATCTATATCAGTGATTCTCAACCACTGTGCCGCGGCACTTTTGTGTGCCGCCAAATATTAGAAATGATACAATAAAAATTATAACGCTTTTTTATTATGAGTAAAGTTTAAATTAAAGAAAAGTGTATATATATATATACACACACATATATATATACACCGCATGAACATCTTTGTCGGCGATTGTCTTGTCTCTGACAATCTTAAAATAACATGGAAGTGTTTCAATTGTATATGACACACAATTTTAAAAAAAGGTTTTAAGAGCTAATCATTAAAGTAAGCTATGCAATTAATAAACAAATTAACAAAGAATAACTAACAAAACAAATATATAAAAAACAAATTAATGAAAGATAACTACAAAAATTAAGCTAACAAATAATAATTAGCAAAAAAAACTAGTTAACAAGAAACCATAAAAAATAACAGTTAATGTTTTAAAAAAAGTAACAGTTAATAACTATAGAAAAAAGGCTAACAATTAATATCTAGCAAAAGAATAACTGTTACTAACTAATAAAAAATTGGTCGGAAGAAATAATTAATCCCTTAATAAATGTGCTTTTGTAGTACATATTATTTTATTTCACATTTAAAATAATTTTTTTTATTGTGTGCCGTCAAATTTCGAAATTGTTAAAAGTGTGCCGCACCAAAAAAAAGCTTGAGAATCACTGATCTATATAATGTAATCAAGGAGAAATAATCCTAAGAAGAAATAATTCAAGATGAAATGATCCGAATCCTCAGAAAAAGATATAATCGGTTTTTCTTCAGCGCAAGATCATTATTCTCCTTTTTCTTTACATAACATTTTGTTTTAACAAAAGACGCTCACCTCACAAAAAAAAGGAAAGCTAACAAGGAACTGCAAAAAAACAATAATAACAATTAATGCTATGAAACTAACAATGAATAACTACAAAAAAGAAACAAACAACTAATAAGGATTAAAAAAAACAAGTTAACAATTAACAAAAAACAATAACAGTTAATAACAAATAAAAAAATAAGTAAATCGAATAAAAAAAGGGCAAAAGAGATAGAATTCATTTTGTACACCACATGGTAGTTTCAATATCAACAGGGTGTGGCCAATTTATGGTCAAACAGGAGAGGGAAATGTGGGGACAAACCAGTAAAGCACTTGCACAGCTGTCAAGATTGATTGATCAGTTTCTTCCAACTTGCATTTCTTTATTTTGTTCATTAGAAATGCAGATGTTTTTACTATTCAATTTCACTTTATTTTAAACTGCTTTAGGAACAGATATTTTGTTTGACACAGATTTTTTTTTTGAACGATAAAATATAGTTACTTACTTCAAGAGAAAAAAATTCCAAAGAAAAAGAGAATATGACTGATTTTTTTTCTCGTATCAATAAAAATTTCTTTAAAAAAAATATATTAGGTAGGATTAAGTGCCGAATTTCTGGTCCTGCCGGATTAGGGGTCCCATACTGTGCTTAGTTTTTAATTATTTTTATATGTATATTTTAAAAAATTGCTATGTAGGAAAATTTTTGTGTAGTTTTTTAATTGAATATTCACTTCAACCAGTTTTTAAGGTTGAATGAAATTCTATCTATTTTATAGTATCATGTCATTGGGAATAAACATTTCATTTTTTAATACAGTGGAAAGTCGCGTATCCGGAATCGGCGGGACTTTCCGAAGTCCGGATAATCGATTTTTCCGTATAATAGATCCCCAAGGTAAACAGAGATTAAAATGTTCTGAATCTAAGAAGCAGAAATTAAATAACATTATTTTTCGGGCAATAATGTTTTAGTATTAGAATGATATCTAATCAATCAAAAACAAAATATTTAAAAAAAAATAATTATTGCTATTATAAAAATAAATATAGGAAACTAAAAAAATTTACAGTTATGAAAATATTAATTGCTCTCTCCGCCATTTTGAACTAGAACGTTTCAAGCAAGAAGGGGAAATTCCCGTCATTCATTCATTAAGGTGGGTAGGTGAAGAAGCAAAATTCATTTCCTTCTTACTTGTCATTCAAGTTGAAGGGGGGGGGGAAGTGACAAGTTCTTATTTTCTCTCCTGTCATTGGCTATCAATCAAGCATAAAGGCGTGGCATGCTGATTGGGTTCTCTTTATTTTTTCTTGTGTGACTAAAGGGGATTCCCCCTCCACTTAAACGTTTGCTGTGTTTACCCTTTTCACAGTACTTCTTTCCCTAACACTTTATCAAAAAGGTTCCAGGAAATGCCTCTTTTACTAGCCAGCTGCACAGGAAAGAAGGGGGGAGGGGACTCAATTGTGCTCTTTTGAAAACAAATCTCCCCCCCCCCCTCTCCTGCATTCCAGAGGAGGAGCGTTACTAACGGTACGGTCTTGGTAGATCTTCTGTTCTCTTTTCCGTTGATTTATGGGTTTAATGCATAGATCACTAGAAGCTAAGAAAGGAAAAAACCTGTCAAAATACTTTTTTTTTTTTTTAAGAGAGTGGGGAAGATGAAGAAATGTTTGTTTATTTTGATTGTTAAAAAGTGTCCGGGAAATTGACCCTTCCGGAAAAGGGACGTCCGGATATGGGACGTTACACTGTATTGTTTTCAAGTTGTGTGTAACTCGTGCAAAAAAATTTGAGGTGAATGTGATTATAAAAATAAAATGAGACTTAAAAGTGCAAATTTAAGGTAACCATAATAGAAGTAATATAAATGTATTAAAATTCTCAATTTCTTAGGAATATTTTATTTTTACATAATGATTTTTTTATTTTTGCAAAGTTTAAGCTTTAAAGATATCAATTTTTTTTAGTCCTTTGATTGATGTTTGTATAGTGTAGAAGGTTTACATGATCATGATAGAAAGATACAGATATCACTTAAAACTAGAAAGACAGATGGAGCCATTCTGGTTTTTTGCTGCAGCCAGATTTGAAAAATGACATACTGCAAATGTTCAGTATTTCTGACTTTTCTAATTAGAACCAAACCTGACTTTTAAATTAAAACCTGACCTAAATAGAAACATGTAAATAACTTAAAAATAACAAAACTGTAAAAAATAATAAAAAAATAAAACTGAAACTAAAATTTCTAATTATTTTCAATTGAAAAATAAAATTACCAGATGCTTTGTAGCAGATTTTTTAGTCAATTCAGGGAAATGTTGAAAATTGCGACTTTTATAAGATTTTAAAAGGTAGTAAATCCTTTAAATCAAACATCTAATTTTATTCATCTAATAGAAAAAATGAAGAAAGAATAATATAAAACATTGAACATTTAATGCACGTGTAATTTTTTTAGATTAAACTTAAAATTTAAACTTTATTTTAATGTGACGCTTATTGTCATTTAATTCAGAATCACAATAAAACATTTAAAATACTGTGAAAACTTCCATTAGTACATAGAACCTTAGCAAATACAAATAAACATTCTTGATTAAAGTTAAGAAATACATGTCGAAAAGGGTTAATCACAAGTCTATAGTCCAAGTTTGATCTCTTATGTGACCTTTCCAGAATTTAGCAATAGTTTTATAGAACAAAAAATATAGTATAAAAGATCAAATAAACGAGAGAGAGTAGAACCGAGTCATTAGAGGCTCACCAGCTTTTATAATGAACATCAGTATGGGTAAGTTCTCTCCATGCCAATTAGTTTGTTATTAATCAGAGTATTTTAAATTAATTTAATTTGTTATTGATTAAAGTATTATTAATTTGAGTATTTTAAATAGTTAAAGTAGGTAAATTAATTCGAAAATATTTGCATTAAGTAAATGATCACTGGTTAAAATTATAAGTAGTAGTTTGTGTCTTTAAACCACCGTATCATTAATAAATCAAAGTTTTTGCTCATAAAATCAGGTGCTTTTTAAATTAATTGTTCTTAAAATTGAACCGATTTTAGTAGATTGTGATAGTAATATGTACTATTCTAGTTTCTCTTGACTAACATAGTTCTTTCGAAATGGTGATATAATTTACAATAAATTGTATTATATTATTATAATAAATAACTTGTTATACCGAATTTCTTAAAATATTTTTGAAAACTGTAAATAAATTATGGAATATTTTTTAAATATCTTATTTTATTTCATTAGTTGTATTAAAATACATTTATAAATAATTTAATTGTATTTACTTTTGAACAAATTTCTTGCTTTTTCAGAATTCACAATTTTCTTCATATTGAAAAAACTTTACATGAATTGTTGAGTTCTTTTATAAAGTTTTTATTCCAATTATTTGTATTGCAATTATTGTCAAATAGTAAAATGAATATCATGTATCTCTTATGAATATCTCTTTGGTGAATATCCCAAATCTTTGTTATATATTATCCTTATTTAGACTATACCACGCAACGATCTTTAACCTTAAAATAACATCAGTGTAAGACATTCAACATGTCATTGTTAATACATATTTTATTATATTTATCAAAGATTATTGTTAATAATTTTCATGTTTCTAGAATTATTCGTGATTTTGTAATTATAATCGAGCAGGAATGTAAAGCAGGAAATGGTTTTTGACATGAAAAACCTCTCCAAAAGGGTCAAAATCTAACAAAAAACTTTAATGTTTATACGTATTCAAGCATTATCTACAAATCTTGATTATTATATATTTACTGATAAATGAACTGATTTTTTTAGGTACGATGGCAGCATCTGTTAAATTGATAAAAAGTTTAGGAGTTGAAGTAGCTGCATGTCTGGTTGTAATTGAATTAAGTGACCTTAAGGGAAGAGAAAAGATATCAGAAACTGTTCATTCTCTTATTCAATATTGAATTTTAATCACAATTTGACAAAACCAAAGATTGAGAGGGCTTACAATTTTTGAATACTTAATTTTGCTGTTGTGTATATAAAATTATATAATTTTATACATTTTTATTTTGTGTGATTTTTAAGGCGAGATTTATTATATTATTGCATCAAATAAATTGTTCAGAATCATTCAAGTATTGATATAGTTTACTGATTTTTATTTTGGATTTTAGGTTTAGTTAATAATTATATAAAAAGAAACAAGAAGTAAACTTAAAACACGACATCATAATATCATAGAGGTGCGCAACCTGCTGTCTTTTTAATTGTCAATGTTCCAAAGGACCGTATCTATCTGTAGACTGTATCTTTGATTGTTTCTATTTAAAAAATAATACATGAGAATTAGAGTTCAAGGTTTTAGTTCTATTTTTCTTAACTAATTTTTTAACAAAATCAGTTGTAAAGTTTAAGATTTTATTTTTATTTAAGATAATAAATCCAATCGGCCACAGGGAAAGCTATAATTTTAATTTTTTTAAGGAAGACTAAGCGTGAAAAACTAAGTGTCAATTTATAAATATTTTGCCCATTAATGTTTAAGGCGAATTGATATTTTTTCAATTATATTAAAGAATATCATTTATATATATATATATAATTATAATCAATTGATGAAAATATTAAAATTATCACAACTTCCAAAAAAAAATCTGCTTTTTCCCAAAAAATTTTATGCACCCCCATAATGTATAATAGCTATTTTATTTATTTTTAAATTTCTAAAGAGTTAACATTTTATTTAATCGAACTAAAGCAAGAAGGAAAGATTTAACCCTAATTATGTCATCAAATGTACAAAAACATTTGTATTCGAAACCTAGAACCAAGACTAAAATATGATCCTAAATATATTATTATGCATCAAATTGTATAAACATCCTATAATGGGGTTTTCATAAAGCAAGACTGTCTTTAGACAGTAAATAGTATATTCGATATAAATAAGCTTAACTTTCCATTCACAAAATTAACAGTAATTGATTTACGAAAATTAATGTTTCCTGGTTTGTTTTTTTCATTCAAACTTCATAAAAAATGAACATTTTTTAAGAAATTTTAAATTGAACATACATATTATTAAAATGTAAACAATGCATCTTTCCTAAGGGTATTGCAATTTATATATTTTCATCAAATTGTTTTGGTAATGTTACAGCCTGCACACTAATTGTTTACAATGAAATTGAGCTTGTCTTGTTTAAGACAAACCCCTTTCATACAATGTCATCGGTCACAAAAGCAACACAATTAGCTTTTAATGGGTTAGTGTCATTCATTCTGATATAAGACATATTTTGCTACATTATAACATTATGTTTTACTTTCTGCTGACAGTCTGTGTGGAAAGAAAATAGATTATTAATTTAACTATCAAATTTTAAAGGGGACAAATTGCTACAAAATCTAGAAGTGAGCCATATTTAGAAGATTTTACCAAGAACGCAAAAAAAAGACACCAGTATTTCATAACCGTAAATTATTTGAATGCTAAATATATATATTTATTTATTTTTACTTAAATTAATACAAAATGGTGAGGAAAGTATGTAAAATATGTTTATTAAAAATTCTGTGTCAAATGGTTAGTGTCTCAAAATTTTCTGGTATGAGTCGCAACTCATCTACATTTTTAACACAAACATTTTTAAGAGATATTTAAATCTGATGTATAGCTAACACCCTGGTCTCCAAGATAGACTAAACAGTATAAGACAAAATCCAAATTTGCCACCTGTGACTGAAGATAACAAATTGCAATTAATAAACTATCTGTTTTTCATTGAAAATGCTCCCCCATGAGCATTTTATTAATAAATATGTAATTATTACAAATATATGATATTCTGAAAATTATTTCACGCTTGTTTCTAAAATGTTTCCCTTCATTGTAGGAATTTGCCTTGTAATGGCTACCATATTTTAAGAAATGCCTCACATTAATACGAAGTTTTTTTTTTTAATAATTTTAATTTTTGAAGTTTCCATTTAAAATTCAATAGGCCAGTTGCAAAGAAAATTCATTGTTTTCAGATCTGTTTAATAAGGTAGTTTATCTTGTATCATAAAAAAATCAGGAAAATGTATTCCGCACCATTCTTCAGTGACTTAAACAAGCTTAACTCAAGCAACTTTTAAGCACATGTTGCAGTCCTTGCAGCAAGAACACATAAAACTATCATTTATTCAAAATATAAAACAATCTTTGTAAGTCCTAAAATGCAGATCAGGATTTCAAGAATCATGAATAAACGAAAGCTACTTGATTGCTCACTTCAGCTCAAATTGAAATCAACAAGATGTTTCCTAATGACTGCTCTTAATATATATATTTTTAATCCCAGTCAGAAATGAAGAAAAGGGTATTTAATTAATAGAAATGATAATAAAATGTATAAAAAATAAATTTATTAGGAGCAGCATATTAACGTTGAATGGTAGAAAAATCACTATCAATATCTGTGAAATTAGTGAAAAAGGTGTTATAAAAGACATAAAAACTAGTTTGATTATATAGTGAAACTTTTACTTTCAAGCCAGTCTTCCTCATTAATGATTGTTTGGTATTATTAATTTGAGATTTTTATTGGTATTGATTGATAATAATTATTTCCAACTTTATTTTTTGAGAAAGATACTAAATATATGTATTGAAATATATGTTCTTTATGAAAACATAGTTTTTCGTAGTCAGATTTTGACACTGTCTATTACAGGAAAATATGAATAATGAAAAAATTGGTGGTAACATAAAAATAATCAAAAAATTTTAGTATATTTTTCAATTCCTTTAATTCCACAAATTTTTCATTTCCTCCAAATTTATTTCAATACTATTTTAAAATTTGCTTGACTTACTAATATTTTACACAAACAGTATATTTTTTGGATTAAAATTAACAAATCCATAGAACAGTTTTGATATTTTTATTAACAAATGCATAACTAAATAAAAGGAGTTTTGCCTTTAAAATAAATAATACAAAGTAAGTCTTAAATAATTGGAAACAAATGTTTTTTTTTTTTACTTAATGAAGTGTAAATATGGAAAACATTGCTTTTTTTAAAAATCGAGCATCAATGTTCCCTTTATAAAATCTGACTTATAGGATGACTAACTATAAGAGCTGCAAATTGGGATTATTCCCTTCATCTATGCAAAAAATTTCTTTCCTATCCAAAACAATTTTTAAAAAAAATTTCAACTGAAATTTTATACAAAATTTATTAATTTTTGATTCATTTTTATTTGGCTTAAGGCTGCATTACGGTTTATTCCATTTTTCTAAGTACTGAATAAAATGTGATCTGTTTTACAGTGATATAATTTTTTTTATGTGCATTGCTAATAACCTAACAGATACAAATTTTCCTTCATAAATTGTATATTGAGCTCAATTATTACTGTAGCAGTTTCAGTAACCGTTGGGATTGCAGACTAATTAGAATTAAAAAGAAAATTTTGATCATGACTAATATCCTCAATCAACAACTTCAATGATTTTTAAATAAGCCGTTACCTTTAATATTGATATAAGCTATACACGGTGGATTTTTATTTATTACAAAATAAACAAAGCTTAAAAAACTCACAAGTATGAAATTCATTTTAACATTTGTATTACACATAAATATTGGTGATGAAACTTAGCAAAATATTGGGAAATTAATATTTTACTAATTTAACCAGATTCATTGTAAGCAAAAATATTATATTGAAATAATGAAAGAAAAAGTTTTGGTTATGCGCCAAGTAAGTTATCCCGATTACAATGTCATATAAAGTTAGTGGTGAAAATCAGTAAATAAGTATAAAAAACATATTTTAAAGAAATTTATTGAGTAGTAAATAAAGAATAAAAACTCAACAAAGAATAAAATTTAATATGGGACAACTGATAAATCCTAAACTTATTTACAAGATAAATGAACGCTTAGGAGAATATTTTCACTTTAAAGTATTTTATTCTAAAACAGGACGACCTGATGATAGCCCATCAGTATGTATGCTTGGAATATTTAATACAAAAATCTTTTTCTAAAAATTTATCCGAATTATTTCTTGTGGCACAGATATTCTAATTTTGAATACCCATGCTTAACTCTCTGCGAACGTGCACATAATTATCTTAAGTCACCAGTGCGACAAATAACTATTCATTGCTAAAGAAACTGTTACTATTACAGAACGAAATGGGCAAAATTATGGTGAATCATGTCATGTATACATTGATATTGAAAAAAAAAAAAAACATGCCATGAGCAAGATTTTTTAAGTTCTTTATTAGTAGAGACCATTTTACAAAGGCAATGCATCATATATAGGTAGAATGCTATACATACTGTATTTCAAAGATGCATAACATAAAAAATAGGTTTTTGTAACTTTGAATAATAAAACAACTTCTCTTATACACAGAATGATAATAAAATTATTGTATGAAACTCTTATTAGAACACATCATGCTGAATATCAGAATTATATAAACAGTTGCCAAACTATTACTGACACTAACAGAGATGCTGAATTTAATGTGACAATCAGTATTCAGGATAGAAACCTAACAAACCATTTAAGGTAATGTATTAATAAATTCTCTATACTGAATTTGAATTGCTGAATTTAATGTGACAATCAGTATTCAGGATAGAAACCTAACATACCATTTAAGGTAATGTATTAATAAATTCTCTATACCCCCAAAACAGATAAGCACTGATATTTTTAATATGCATAAGAAATAAAAAATAATATAATCTAATCATAAATTTAAGAAGAATCTCTTAACAAATTTCTACTGCATTCAAAAAATAATCAAGACTAATTTTTTTTGCCTTATTTTTTTAAACTTAGATATTTTATGATCTTTATCCCTCTGTGAATAAACTTTAAAATTGTCGAATACAATGCTGCAATGCAATAAAATTAATTATAAAAATTTTAGTTTTTAGCTCTTTTCTTCTTTTTCTTTTTACTTTCTAATTCAGTCAATCCAGCAAATTGAAAGCTTTTTAAAGGATCTTTCTGACTTTTCTTGAACTTCTTTCTAGCTTTACCTTCTTTTTTCACATGACCACCTGATCCTTTAGAACGTTTTCCTTTACTACCTTCCATAGGGACAGCATTTTTTAAAGTAGGAGGAACAATATAGTCAGGTATATCTTTCAAATGTGAATGTAACTTAACAGTGTGCAAAGCTTTATCATGTCTCAAAATCTGAAGATCTCTTGGATTGTCGTCAAAGTAAGATTTTAAATTTTTAGAATTTAAAAGTTCTGATTTAATTTCTTTCAATCGTGCTTCTCGAACAGCAATCGATGTTACAGCTCTAAAGGCATCTCGTGCCCTATACCGAAATCCTTCCAACTCTTCCATTTTAAAAAGATATGGTTTGAATTCAAATTTTGCATCTTCAGTCCCGTCTGAGAAATAATCTTCGACTTGTTTAAGATGCGGCATTTCTTTAAGACTGACAAATGATAATGCAGCGCCATCTGCATTTCCTCGAGCAGTACGCCCAACCCTATGCACATAAGCTTCAACTGAATAAGGAAAATCGAAATTAATAACATTAGAAACAAACTGAAAGTCAATTCCACGAGAGACGCCATACTCTTTATCTTTTTTAAATTTCTTCTTGGCAGGCGTGCTGCTCGGCGCATCGGCGACACGCTCATCAGAAGCAATTATTATATCATAAATTCCCATATTGAACTGATTAACAACATGAACACGACACGAAGCAGGAAGTTCACAATTGAGAATACAACTTTTGATACCAAATTGTTCCAGATATAACTTCAACTGATAACATCTGTCAACAGACTTGACAAAAATTAACGATTTGCCTTGTATCAAATTTAATTTTAACAAGGCATACATTAACACAAATTTGTCTTCCTCTTCACATTTTATATGGTACTGGGTAAGCCTGTCTCTTTCTGGGAGTTCCGGTTCTTTCAGCTTTAGAACAACAGGATTGTGAAGGCGAATTAACTTCTTCAAAGTTCCTAAATCTTGAGACAGAGTGGCTGACATTAAAAACACCTGATAAATAGGTGGGAGGTACGACTTTTGAGTTGAATTTAAAATCTTCAAAACATCACTTTTACAACCAAATGAAAAAAGCAAATCCGCTTCATCAATAACTAGAGTACGTAAAGAATTTTCAAGGCGTAAGTTGTTTTCCTGTAGATGTGCAAGAATTCGCATAGGTGTTCCAATAACTATATCCGGTTTATCGCGTAATAAAGGCCGTTGCGTAGAAAGATCAACTTGAGGAGAAACGTCGAAGCTCGTGATATCTTGGAAACAAAATTTAGTCAGTTCGTTAATATTGTTGTTGATTTGCTTACACAACTCCTTGCTAGGGGCAATTATAAGAACAGTTGTTTCTTGTACATAATTAGATCGCTTCCTTTGCAATAATTGTTGAAGAATTGGAATAAGAAAAGCACCTGTTTTGCCTGAACCAGTTCTAGCTCGTGCAAGAATATCTTTACCTTCTAATGCCAAAGGTATAGCTTTCTCTTGAATTAATGTTGGTTCTTTCCAGTTAAGAGTGTTAATAGCTGATAGCAGACGTTCATCAAGCCCAAAATCTCGAAAGTTACACGATTCTTCCTCCATTTCAGAAACTTGCACGTTTTTTAACTATTACAATTGCTGCATTTGCTTACGTTTGTGGTAGCCTATTTCTGTTTCACTAAATTCAATTCTTGTCTAATAATGAATATTTTGGGTCTCTATCTTTTAAGGAATTGGTAACTAATTTTAAACCATAGTTTCTACTACAGAATGGCAACAAGGAGATGATAACGTCAGATCAATGGGCTTTACGCACTGTGATTGGCTGTTGACTATCACTCATGGTTGCAAGAATTTGGGAAGTTATCGCGTTTATTGTGAATTAAAATAAAAATTTCAATAATTTTGTGCACGCCTGTCTGTGTTCTCGCGTAATCTCGTACTTGGTGTGATGAAACAATTGGTTCATTGATGGATTGTGTTTACATTTATTTCGTAAACAGCCACTGGAAAAGAGGAGATTTGTGCTTAAAAAAGAAATTAGGCGAAAATGTTTTCGAATTTTTCGATATTTATAAATGTAACAATAAAAATGAATGTTTTCTTTGCTATGTTTATTATTTGTTTTTAAATAAAATTTTGTCATTTTGATATTAAGAGTATGTTAACGGGTGCTCTTAAAGAGAATACTTTTAAATTAAGTATTCTCTTTTAAAAGCTTAGCTGCGATATTTATATAATTTTCTTACGTTCTGTTGTAAGGAAAAGAATAATTATGCCATGTAATGTCTAATCATCCTATGCATATTTCCTAACATTTGTACTTAATTATTAAGCATTGTAATTGTAACATAAAAAATAATTCTGCAGTATAGTTCAAATTGATGTTTAAGTGTTTATATATTATGTTTATTCGACATTAAAAGTGTTTCTACTTATAACATTTTATAAATGAATTTGTAACGAGCAGTTTTAATAAAATAAAATTATGGCTAGTTAATAAAACTATGGCAAGAGTTAAAAATTATAGATAAAATTTTTATGTGGTTATCAATTATTATATATTTATTTGGAAGTAATGAAAAGTAATAATATATTTGTGAATCTAAGCACTTCATGATAAACAATAATATTGAAATGATAAAAGTTCTGTGGAAATAACAATAATATTGGAAAAATGAAAAAAATTCATGTTACATTAAATTTATTTTCGAATAGTTGACTACTTACTTTTATGATGATAGATTAGATTTTTGATTACATATTTACTGCTGTGTATTAAGAGTTAGGTCAAATGTGCATCAAGTGGCTAGTATAAAAATGTTGCTTTTTTTAAACTTACCACTGCCTTATTAGAAAAACAATTTTGTAACAATCAAATAATAAATATATAAAAATCTATATTTGAAGCATATAAGAGTAAAATTTTTTATTTTTTGATTTAGAAACTATCATTCAAAAAAATCCTTTAAAATTTGAATTATATTTATATAATAAGTAGAAGGAAATATTAGCAAAGGAAAAATTTCATAATGAGTCATTCCACAACAGATCAATCACTTTTGAATGAAATTTGGTGGAACATGCACAGATGATAAAGTAAACAATTCGAACAGTTTTTAATTTGAAATTTGTCCAAGTTATAAACACTTGAAAAAATAAAATTTTCATTGAAAAAACCACTAACTTGCATGCATATAAATAACTGCAACTTTTTTTTTTTTTTTACTTAAAAAAAGTTACTTTAAGAACTTTACTTTATAAGTTACTTTTTTTTTACTTTAGAAGAAAGTAAATGGTGTTTAAAAAAAGATTTGAAACACCATTGCAATAGACCTTTCATTTGATATGACTTTCTGAGGCTAGGTCAACTTTCAAAGCAACCTGATTAGGCCTTTGACCTGTGATATGTGATCTCAAAGAAATATTTTTTATTGACTGCAACATTCTTCTACACCTTTCAAATTTGTAGCATAGAAATTGAAATTTTAAAAAAAAAAAACATTAATTATTGCTAACCAAAATTTTTATTAATTTAAAGTGGTATGCTGTACAACTTTTTTCCCCTTTAAGACATTTCATACAATATATGTAGAAAACTGAGTAAAAAGCCTAAAATTCTTAAACCAATATATAAATCAATGATCATTCATATCAAAAGTAATATTTATCCCATACTTTTGGCTCCTAAAATGTATCGGAAATAACATTTTTATTTTTAGCAAGTGTATTATATTTTTCTTATTAAAAAAAATGGTTTACCTTTTGATATGCAAAAAATATGTAAAATAGTTACAAGATATGAATAACATTTATTTCATAGAAAATAATTTATAAAATTAAAATTATGATTATTAACTCTGTTACAATATGTTATGAACAGAATTAGTAATTTTTTAAACATATAAGCATTATAAAATTTTATGAAATAGTTAGGAATGATGTAGTGCTATTTTTTTGTTAATTATTTTTATCTCATCAGACGGTATGAAAAAGTCTTAACCTGTTGTTGTTAGTACTTCAACCTTCTAAATGATCCGTGATTTATTTACTTTCAATATCAAAGGCATCCGTGGGTACGAGTATGACAGTAAGGGTCCATGAGGCTGTAGAAAACGTAACTTAACTTCTTCGTAGTTTATATTTACATCTAAAATACATCGTATCCACCATTGACTGTACTGCAAAATAACAACTTACCCTCTAATATCTTCTAAGAGCAGTTCTAAAGGATGTAACACCACTGACTGGATCTTACTTTCAGATGAATTTGAATACATTTTCGTTTTAATTGATGTGTGGCTTTCGTGTCTGTTTTAATTGATTTTTTTGTGTACCGGAGATTGTGTGGCTTTTTCTAAAAAGTGTCTCTATTTCTCACAATCATAATATGATTTTATAATACACAAAATTTGTTTATTGAAGACAATATTAAAAAGTGTAAATAATTTACTCTAATTTTTATTTCATGAAAGTTTTTTTTTTTAAATTTTTTTATAGGATTGTTTTGTGTTGGATGAATATCTAATTTAAATTGGTCTAAATGTTGCTAGCATATATATATTTTTTTTTTCTGAAAAAGTATGAATGCTGAAACATGAAGGAAGAAATTTTTTTTACAGTACAACTGTATCGTTTTATGTTAAAAGGGCATTTATTTTTTATGCTTTGTTTAGAAACATTAAGAGACCAAAGAACATCTTAAGGGATTGTGGATCTCATTTCAAATCAGCTTAAGTAAATAGAATTAAATTGTTTGTTATTATTTGAATTAACAGTATTTGTTTATGCTTACATGGTTACTGCTACTTTATAGCCTAAAATAATAATTTTTTGTTTTGTAATCAAATGGAGAAGAGTATTATTTCTTCTTAGTCTAAATCAACTACAGTTTAAATGGTCATAAAAAGTATATTAAATTCTTAATTTATTTACCATTTGTATCAATGTTAATGTACTCAAAGTTTGGTATGAAATAAAACCTAATATAAAAAAGAAGCTGCTTTTTTACATAGTCTTAAAAAAAGCTACAAGTAAAGTAAAGTTTCATTTTTTTATAACAGGTTACACATATATAATTTTTTTTCTTTTCATTTTTTTATCATGCCTAAAATAAATTTTTATACATTTAATACAGAAAATGAGATTTGTTAAATATTTAGTTAATTTTTTACGCATGAAAAAAATATATATATATAATTTTTATTTTATTTGCATGTATAGAATTGGCATTTTATTTATAATCTGCACTAAGGCTCTTTCTCATACTGTTTAGCAGTTTTGGAATTTTGACATTTTTTTCAAAAAATTATTGAATATAGCTTTTTTTATTTTATTTAGTTTTGTCGTTTCTTAGATGACCCTTTGACTATTCTTGGGCTGCAACCCGCAAACAGTAAGCCTATACTTATTGACCCCATGATTCATGCATAGAAGGAAAAGGCATTACCCCATTAATTTAACAGTACTTTTTATTATTTATTTTTAATTGTTCATTTGTAAAATCGCTGTTTGAACTCTAATGCACCATTGAAAAAGATTTTCCTTAGAGCATGAGTGGTGAGTTTTCATTGCTTATTACTAAGGAAAATAGTGAGGTTAACTGGTAATCAATAAATAATGTTTCAATTTTGATTTGCTACATTTTATATATGAATTAATTGTATTTGAAGAGAAGTGTGCTTAGGATGGAGCTCAAACTGGGCCGACTCTTTCTAGATGAAATTTCATTTATAGTTTAATGACAGCATTACCAGTCATTTGGATTTGGACATAAGTCAATTAACTTTGTTTATACAAAAAAAATTGAAAGATTTGCGTATTTTATTCATTTTTTTAAATCATTTAGCACTTCGTTTTGTTAGAGAGTATAATAATTTTTTTTAAAAAATATTCTTTTCATATTATTTGTTAATTAGCTAAATATATTATCGAATATCACAATTTTTTTATTTTTAAGAAATTAAATCTTACTTTGTTTTTCGTTCATAATTCGGTCATTATTTAATTTAATTTAATTATTTATCTGAAATGATAAGGTCCCGCAGTGGACTGATCGTTAGGACACGATTCCCTGCAGATCACCGAAGTCAAGCGTCACTGGCTGCGGTCAGTGTGCTGGTGAGTGACCACTTGGATCAGCCTGCGTAGGGACCGAGGGTGTGCGGTATTGGTCCTCGTTAAACTGTCCTAACGTAAAGTGCTCGACTTCGCGTGCAGGTCGTCGAGCTACCGAAGCGGGGGTGCCATCCCATCTGCAGAGGATCAAAATTGTGATGGCATGTCTTCGGATCATCCTCAGGGATGTTTCTCAGACCGTCGCCAATAGCCCATTGTGTAGCTCTAGTGTGACGTAAATGAACTATAATAACTGAAATGATAATAATAAAAAATAGTGTTTTAAAAGCGTTTCTTTTTCTAAAATTTATTTAGCACTTTGTTTTAAACATACAAATAATTTTTAACGTTTCATTTAGAAATTGAACATTACGATCGAACTTAATAATTATGTAATTATTTATGCATAATAGTACAAGAAAATATTAATTTGTAAAAAACGCTTTAAAAAAAGTTTTTAACACTTTGTTTTACGCGTATTATGAATTTCTAAGCAAACATTTCAATAAATATTTTAAGTAAGATTTGTGCTTTGTACTCAATTTATTTAATATCTTTCTTAAGCAAAACATATATATCTTCAAATTTATAAATTGATTTAAATCAATCTGAGTATGAAGTTTTGATAGAAATCTGACTTTCTGTGCCTTACAAGTAAATGAAATTCAAAAATACTATATCGCGATACATCGCTATATCGCGATGCAAAACTGACGATGCATCACGATATATAATTTCTAACATCGCCCAGTCCTAGTCATGATTCATTAAATTTTGATTTTTTTTCCTTGCCTAATTATTAATTTATGACAATGTGTGTACTCGTTTTTTTACTTAAATTTCATCAAGGATTTTAAAAATATACATTATGGTTGAACTTTATGAAATGCCCTGTTTAAGTTGAAACCTTTTATTGTTTTTAAATGAAATTATTATGACAACCAGTTTCGACAACAATGACTGGAGTAGGATGATTTGAATGCAGTCATCCAACTCCATCCAAACTCAAATATGTTATGCAGTTTAAGTAATGATATTTAAGAGCTTTAAATCTGACACTCAAAAAAAAAAAAAAAAAATCGGGATATTACTGAAAAATGTGATTGGAGTGCGTGATTTTCATTTTATTTCATAATCGTCGTTCAACAGCCGACCCAATTTCGGGTGTACTGTTACCAATGTTCAACAACGTCGCCTTGTAATTTTGTACCCAATCCAGAAGACCAGGGAACTCTTGGATCAAGTTTTGGGGAAAATTTTTTTATTGAAACTAACTCGCGTTTGCGTTACACGAAGAAAAAAAACACGAAATCCCATAATCCGTCTACCGTGGAGGATATTCTGCATCAGCACTGTAGTAGGTGCGAGCCGGGTGCGGAATTCGTATCGACCAGCCATTATTGGGATTCGAATCTGGTTCACCTCATTCGGAGGCGAATACTTTTTCCCTTGGTTCCATCTTCACTGAGTATTAACTCTACAGGATGTTCCAATTTTATTGATTGGTACCAATTTTATTGTTTTGTCTAAATTTAGTCATCTTCAAAATGTAAATAGCAATTCAAGCGTAATTTATGGAAATAAACGGGTTTTTTCTCTTAATCCGCAATGATTAATGAGAAGCAAACCATGAGGGTTGATCAGCAACGTAAGCAAGGGGCGGAACTTTCCAGTTTTTAATTATAAAATTACAAAACTACGGAGTTGAACATTAGTGGTTGTAAACCCAAAAATTGGGTGAGCTGTTCTACGACGGATATAAAATAAAATAAAATCTATCTATTATGGGCCTGGATAGTAGGGCACTGAACCCATGCCCAAGAGTTCGTGGGTTCATCCACAGCCGGCCGAAGACTGCCCGTGTAGTAAATGGTGACTGATGCAAGTTAAATCTATCGAGTTGCAAAGTCCTCCATGTTCCTATAACAAATCAATATCTCTGAGGGTACTGAAACAAAAATTTCCTTGTCTTCTGAATTTGTTCAAAATTACAAGGTTACAGAGTTGAACATTAGGAGTCGTAAACCTAAAATTGGGTCGGTTATTCAACGACGGTTATAAAATAAAATTTATATTTTAAATAAGGCGGGTGAAAAAGTCTTTCTCACAGTTCAAATAAGGGGGAAAATCAAAACTGTTACTCATTGCATGATTTGAAACCAAAAGTAGATTACAAGACAGGATGTGAATATTACAGTGCAAGAGCGTTTAGTTTAGAATAGTAAATTAAGAAAAGGACTTCGACAAAGGAATAACATAAAAAGATTAGTTGAAGCGTTTTATGTTACACACGCACACACATAAATATAGGGAGGGGGAGAGACTCCCCCCACTCTATAGGCACTGCCGCGGTCATAATTTTACTGCTTATAATCTTAGCTTAACTATACGCTGAAGGAAAAAAACGTAGCTTTAACTTAAACTAAACTCAGTGGCGCGACAGCCCCTAGGGGGCCAGGCCTACTGGGCCCATCTCAATTTTCTTGACATTGGGCTCTGGGGTGCAGGAGCAGATGTTCCAGTTAGGTGGTCAGCCGAACGCGGAAATCCCAGTGTTTAGTTCCCAAGCATGCTTGGTACTCATTTGTCTACCCACTTAAGGGATGAAAGGCTGAGTCAACCTTGCCCGGCCTGAGGATCGAACCCAGGACCTGTGGCACGGGAGCGCGAAGCACTACCACTCAGCCACCGGGCGTCTAGCTTTAACTTACGATAATTTAAAATCTGTTCTCCTATTTATATCCAATTATGTTAGAGGCCATGTGTCCTTTTCGCTCGCACTCACTTGTTTTTTCCTATATTTTAAAAACATGAATGTAATTATAAATGGATGCAGAATTTAACAGAATATTTATAGTTTGTCTAAGCTAAGAACTCCCCCCGCCACATGGTCTGAGACCGTCTGCTGCTATGGATACAAGAATAGCGTATTTCAGGGAAGGTAGCTAGCCGACCGGCCTGTGGAAGGGTTAGGGAACTGCCCTTGCACCAGAAAGGTTCTGGGATCGAATCCCGGGCAAGTCATGGATGTTCTTTTCTTCTCTGTACTATCTGTCCTTACTGTGGGAGCAACGTTGGCCCACCTAATATGGTGCCCTGTTAATGTCCGAATTGACGAAAAATGTTAACACAGGCGGGCATTGGGGGGGGGGGAGGGAAGGTAGCTTCTCTTCACTCTAGGGCTAACACGATAGACCGAAAAAAAAGTCCTCTTACTCTCGCCGAATCTTAGCCAAAATCTGTCCTAAGCAATGACCCCACACCCCTTGAAATAGTTAGACCTCGTTACCATAGTCACCGCCAAGGGTCTTGACAAATGGCTAGGCGAGTTTTTACTTTAGACAAACTATACGTTAACTAGTTCATTAAACATTTTTTTAGAAAAAATTGCACGTTGAGACATAAAGGTTTGCCACCCCTGGACTAAACCATCCGACAGAGAGCAATGAAATTTGGCATACTAATAGTTCGTCGCACGAAGGTTACTGTTGACATTAAAACATTCTATTACAAACCGTTCGAGTGAAAAACGGATTGGAACTTTCTTGCGTTATGTCCACTTAATTGCATGTCGGATAATCGAATAACCCGCTTACACGAATGGAACCAAATCATTTTGTATGCAACTAATGTTAAATTTCCCCGTTTAAACTGACATTCTTTGTTTTTTGTCCCAGCCTAATTGCATAAAGAAAAGGTACTGAAATGAAAAAAAAATTTTATTTTGGAGAAATGCTTCACTAACTAAAATGAAATTTTCGTTTTTCAGTTAAGATAAGGATACAATAGGTGGTCACTTAAAAAGGGTCCTGTTCATTAGTTGGTCTAAACAGGTGTTAAGGGTAAAATTGAAAAAAAAAAAAATCAAATCTTGCTGCTAGTTATACATTGAAGTGAGCGACGAGTGTTTTACATCTCATTGACTTATAGTTTGTTTACGGTAAGAACTCCCCCCGCCACTAAATCTGAGGCCGTCTGCTGCTAAGGAAACAAGAATAGCGCATTTCAGGGAGGGTAGCTTCTCTTTACTTTAGGACAGTGTTTCCCAAACTTATGACTTTTGTGTACCTTTTCTAAATTTTTCGTAACGCTCTGTACCATTAATAAAAAAATGAGTGCATTTTTTACTATAAAAAAATTGCACAAAAGTTAAAAATCACAACTGGCTGTTGACACCACTAATTATTAATTGCTAACTCCGTAAATTTTCATGGCTAGCTTTGTTTTTAAATAAGTTTGTTTGAAATTTTCGTTTATTGCAAGATATTTCGCATAAGGACGCGTACCCTCGCTAAACTGTTCCCGTATCCCTGGGAGTACGCGAACCACGCTTTGGGAAACTCTGCCTTAGGGCAATATGAAGAAAAAGATTCCCTTTTTCTCTTCCACCCGAGACAAAATATATCCTAAATAGTGACCCACACCCCTATTTGAAATAGCTATACCTTGTTACCATAGTCACCCCCACGGGTCCAGACGAATAGGGGAGTTCTTACTTTAGACAAATTGTACTTACTTCACATCATTTAGAATTTTAAAAAGGCACAGAGTGATTTGTTTTGTAGTCAAGATTTGTGGTCCCCTCCTGGTGCACTATTAGCTTTCATAAGAAATAATTTCAAAAACGTAACACATCAGTATACAGTGTGTCTTTCTCTTAAGTAAGAATAATTATTGCTTAATCCAGAGAATAACTCTGAGAATGGTTGCAAGTTCAGCGAGAAAAGGATGGACCTGAATTAATCGGGGGTGGGGGGGGGGACAATGAATCTGGGAAACGATATACTTAAAAAAATTCCAAACTAAAATAGCTCATTAATTTGGAAATTCTCAAGACGAGGTTAGAAAAAAAAATAATCTGAATATGCGTTTGAAAGGAATAATTGCGTTTGAAAGGAATACGCAATTATTCATGAAAGTCTTAATAGAAACTGAAAATCTAATTTTGATAAATTGACGAATTAAACGAGTATAAAAATAGTCTTGAATTATAGATTTTTTCGGAAGGGATCAAATAATATTTTAGTACCTATATATTATACTATTCACTAATATTGATTTATTTTTATATAACTTTAAATGCCATTTATATTTTATGATACTAACACAGATACTATTAATCAAAATTGTTTATTGATCATAAAACTAAGTTTATTTAATCAAAACACTATACTTTGCATTAAATACCATTAAAAATAAAATTTCGCAGAAATTTAGGATAGAATATTGCACTATCCTTTTAATCGAATAACCCGCTCAATTGCATAGATTTCGCTGGAACTGATGATATTTTTTTAAGCGGGGTTGACTGGTTAAGCCTTAGCCGTTGTTTCCTCAAAAATCTTAAAGATAACATCATTGATACTTTATAGCTCTATTTAATAACAATAAAAAAGAGTTATTGCTTGTACTTTATTTAGTTTTTTTTTCGCTATGTCATAATTTCAATCAACAACAGTTTCGCAATTGACTGATTGTTGACACGTTCTCAGCAGATCACCGAAGTCGAGCATCACTGGCCGCTGTCAGCGTGCGGGTGAAAAACTACTTGGATCAATCTGTGAAGGGACCGAGGGTGTGAGGTATTGGTTCTCGCTAAAATGTTATACGTAAGTACTTGACTTCACGCGCATGTCGTCGGTCTATCGAAGCGAAGGGAGCCTCACCTGTGCAGAGTTCAAAATTGTGATGGCATGTCTTCAGATGATTGTCAGGAATGTTTTCCAGACCGTTACCAATAGCCCATTGAGCAGCTTTAGTGCGACGTAAACAACAACAATGGAAAAAAAATTTACGTGGTAGCACTATGTCACCAAATTATCTCTAAAGTTATCTGAAATCACGTATTTAATTTGTCACGTCTGTCAAAATGTGTTTCGGTATAAGTAAATAATTTAAAAACAGCGGTAATTAAAATAAAATAAAAATTCTTTTGCAATGAAAGGCAAAATTAATGGGAAAGTGGTACTAATTTGCTTAGGAAAAACGTAGAAAATTACTTCAGTGTTATTAACCGCTGTTCCTCTTTTCTTTTTCTTTGACCTTTTAATTCCTAGTAAGAATATATATATTTTTTTGGTATTCTCTCTTTAAAAATAAGAAGATACAGCTGATAAAAAATATTTGATCAAACAGCTGATAAAAAATATTTGTTAGATTACGGAATTATAGATTTTACTGAAATATAAAATTCAAAATAATTAGTTTGGAAAAATCTTTTTTTGATTCATATTCAAAAATGTATTAATGATTTTGTAAATTAAAGAAGTTTCAATTATAAATAACTGCTTTGCTAAGATTTAAATAACTGCATATTAGTTAAATTGTTTGAAAGTGAGCCGCGTTTGAAATATTTGACTTTTTATGCAGAAAAAAACATGGTGTTTCACGTTATATTTCATCTCACCAAATATTAAAATTCTTAATTTATTTCTCACTTATCCTGACATGAATAAATACAAAGAAATAATGAAAAAAAAATATATTTAATGAAAATTCTGAGTCAAAGTGTTAATGCTGACACTCAGTTCATTTAAGTAATGTAATAGATGCATATTGAAATACTAAAAAGTAAGCCATTATGTTACAAAAAGCAACATTTATGGAGTTCAGGTACTTATTCGTTTAGATTAATCGTAAACAAGCGCCATACTATTATTGCCGCCAATGATGCTTAATTAATATAGGTAATTCCTTTTATATAAATGAAAAATATTACTTATTTACAAAAATTTCAAGTTAATGGTAAATTTCGATATTATGCCTAGTAATGCTGAATACAGTTAATCTTAATTTTAATGGGCTGAACTACAAAAAACAGGTTTTGTTATGTTTTTGCTTATTAATTTTGCCAGTATATACCGTTCAGTTTTGTCCACGATTTCATTGGGTTGTTCAGTACCGAGATATTGTTTTTTTAATTTTATTAATCCTGTTCGAAGAGTGAATATTCAGCTAGTTGAAAATAAAAAAAAGTTGAATTACAGTTATAAAAATTAGTTCGTTAAAAGTAAGTTAACTAACGCTTTTCGTTTCCCAAAACTCTGGTTTTTTTCTCAGGTCAAGAGCTAGCTCTTGTTCAATACTTATCAATATTTTAGTCAAATGACTTCTAAACGTACTATTGGACGTATTTTCAAAATTTTAATTAAATATAGTAGCATTAAATTCTAACTTGAGATTAATTTAAATTGAAATAGTTGCAGCGTTAAAGTAGTAGCACCTTGGATACATATGTACTATAAAATAGTATCTTTCTCTTGATATACATCTTCAAGAAAGAATAAATAAATGAGATATATTTTCTTTTGAATATATTTATTTTTAGTGGTAAGAGTACAGCATATGTAAAAAGTATAAAATAGGAAAAAAAAATTTTATTCAAGTTGGATCTGAGAATTTGAAGCACGTATATTTGTTTTTATTCTTACACAATAGACAGAATATGGTAGCTAGCTTGACTCTATGAAGGTGCTTGCAGATGCAATCATATAAGGTCTATGACCACTACTAGTGGCATCATCCTGAGAAAAAAAGCAGTTAAGTCTTTCTTTATAACTATTGCATAGCTGCCAACCTTAGGAATCAAAAATTAGGAACACTATATGCGACAAAATTATATGCACTAATTACGAGAGTAAGATAAAAATGTAACTATTAAATCATAACATTAATAGACATATAGTTAAATATGTAAATTAGTAAAACAAAACTATAAATGCTATCTTTTGTGGGAAACTTATAATATTAATATTTTATAATTAGGAATACCGGTATAATATATTAAAAACAAACATTACCTATTAATATATAATTATTTATCTGCACTGCATAAAACACAGGTAATTTATCTGCATAAAACACAGTTAACAATTATTTATCTGCATAAAACACAGGTAAATAATAATCTACATCATAAACAAATATTTCTGATGCAAGTGTTTAAATACTACAAAAAAAAAAATCCAAAAATAATAATTTAGTGAAATAATCAGCAACAGACAGCTATTGGAAAAATATTTTCCAATAAAAAGCTACTAATTACTAATTACTTTAGCACAATAATCACAGGATGCGTGCTTTTGGCGATCAGAAAAAAGGATTGGTTTAAAATCAAAAATTTTATGAAAATCCAGATTTTTTATAAAAATATCAGATTGGATTTAAAGATCAGGAACAAATCCCAAAAAATTCTGAATGGTTGGCAGCTACGCTATGGTCTGCTTAGTCAGCTGTAAAATAAAAGCATTTTTCTAGATAAAAAAATAGAAATCATGTTACCTTAAAATTCTACAGTGGATCAGAATCCAATCAAAGACTTCAGTTATATTAATAACTGACAACCGTGCCAGAAAATAAAGAGCTTAATTATTTTTATGAATTTTAAAAATATACAATTATATTTAATACATATAGCAAAATCAATGACTGAAATGTTATCTTGTTACGGTACAGAGATATTCTTCAAACTAAATGAGAATCTGCATAAACCATTGTAGAAAATCGAGTCCTGGTAAACATATCTCACAGAAAAGCTTTAAGCAGACAATGCTGTGAGACTATTCCCCGGGACAAACATGAATCATCAGTAGAATCCAGGCAAAAGCTAGAAGAGAACAAGTTGATTCAAGCTTCAAATTAATATTGTAATCAAGATACCTTTTTAAGATTTCAACCAATGGTTAAGTATATAGATAAAAGCACAACTCTTCTAGATAAAAGCACAACTCTTCAACTTGTGAATCTAATAAAGGATTGCATACATTAGTTTGAATCAATTTGAATTACAGAGTGAAAGAACATTTAGCACAGAAGTATACGTTTTAAGTTATAAGCACAGATTAACAGAAAAAAAATAATAATTATTAAACCTGGCATATCCATCTTTTTCCATGCATATGGCATACTTGCGACACTTTCAGAGTGGTCTCACAACTCTTTTGGGTGGAAGCATCACTCAAACTCATACTCGGGGATTTGACACATATGTCACTTTAAAATCAAGACATAAAAAAGGAGTGTAAATTATTGCAACGTTAGGTTTGTTGCTCGATTTTTTCTTTTAAATTCTTTTTGCAGATCCCCAATTTAGTCTACTTACATCTGAAAGAGAGGGGAAGTGTCTGATTAATATTATTTAATATTTCTATTGCAGCATCAATAAGGGTTTACACATAAAGACTAATGGCTTTAAGAACAAGACAATCACAGGACATCACAGCATTTAATAGTTAGTCACAGGACAGATTTTTTTATAATTTCTTTACACAACATAAATGACCCCACAGCCAATTGTTCAGTTGGTGTGTGCACTGTTGAGTAACTGTTTACCCTAGAGACAGCCACGTAGGCTTCTTAAAGGCACGAGTTCATGATGGATCATGGAATGTGCATGTTGTGTTATCCCCACGCTGACTTTTATTGATGAGCCAGTACATGTTGATGTGTTTGTCTATTGTTCAGGTTTGATTGCACTGCTCCCAGTTTTTTAGTATCTAATCATCTAAATTCTGTCGACATCACCAGTTCTTTAATGAATATTATTTTCTAAACTTTTTTCAAGAATAAAAAATAAAATCATAAATTAATTTTCTAAACTTATTAGTATCTAGATCAAACATTAAATTAGTTTTTATTTAGAATGCAATAAATGCCACTGATAAAAACAAAAGTAATAAATATTTTTGAAATAATCAAATTAAAAAAATATATATTATTAATTTTATTAATAAAATGAGGAATATGCTAACTGGAAGGGCACCGTCTTTTTCTTAACCAGGGTTTGATTAAAGACAAATACTGATAAACATTAAAAGATCATTTAATTCATTCTGACTTTAATTATTTTATTACCACTGTAATAATTTATAAACAGTGCTGTACTAACAGTAAACAATCCATACTCTGACAATACAGTTGGGGAAAAAAACTCTGGTAAATGCCACTGTTAATAATATACAATTCTCTGAATAATCAAAACAAAAAACATTATAGTAATAATACAGAAAGATACTAACTGAGACACTCGTATTAGCTTCTGTTGAGTCTACATCTCATTTAAGCTAACAAAGAATAGAATTAGATTAATCTCCGTGCAATCGGAAATTTTTTATAATCTCTTTTAGTGTTGAACAATATACCCATTGCTATTTTGAAATAGCAATGGGCATTATTCATTAGCGTTATTAGCATTATTCATTTAGTATATTTTACCAAAGGCGTTTAAAGTGGAAGAGAATTTATAATTCAGGGACAATGCTCTAAACAATCTTCCCTCTGTCCTTTAAGGGTAGAACCAGAATCATTGAGAGAGAGAACTAGTCATAAAATATTCTATTGCATCTAAACATTTTTCTGCATTGTGTAAAGTAGCACAGATAAGAATATTAGAAAAAAAAACACTCTCTACTGAATACATTCTGAATATTTTTCTTTACAGTATCATAGTACTAAATCTGTTCAAGTACTGTCAGGGATCTGTCCAGACATTTTGTGAAAGGTCCGTATTTGCAAAATTGAGAAAAAATTACTCGTAATTTGTGAATATAAAATAAACGTTAAGTCACATTCTTTCAACCAGGGTCCTGCTTTTGTGAATTTGTGCAAATAGGGTCTGTTATTGCAAAAAAAAAACTTTTTCAAGGAGTTCCCAACATTGTAAAATTATAATTAAAATTTAAAAAATAAACAGCAATTGCTGCTACTAAATTAGCGATGCAACATACAAATATTTGGTATTTTGCCTATACCGCTGAACGCAGAATATTCATTTCGGACGAATAAAGGAAGAAGCGTCTGCCGAAGACAAAATTTATTTCGTTTACATCTGACATTCTCCCCCCTCTCCTGGGAAGGGTTTATTCGATTAACAAAACAATAATGAAGATAAACGAATTTGTGAAGGGCCTGAGTAAAAGATAAATTATTTTGTGAAATGTCCGTTTTTATGAGAAGATATTTTGTGAATAGTTTGTTAACGGACCCAAATTTCTTCTAAACATATTTCTGACCATGACTACTCTTTCTTATTTGTATGGGATGAGTTCTGGTTATCTGGCTAAATGTCAAGACAAGATTACAATATTTTCATATAATTAGTATATAAATACACTTCCTTTTTTTAGCATTCTTCAAAGATGCTTGCCAGTTGAATATGGCCCAGGCAGTTTAAATGTATGTGATCTTAACCAATACATTCATCCACAGATAAAGCTGATTCACAGAACATTAGCCCAAGTAAAATTCACAAAGTTTTAATTACTTCATCTTCATTGAATTGCTTTACAGTGACATTTTCAATATCAACAAAATGTGGATGCATATGCTGATCTTTTAGCAAGAGAAATTTCTAAACTCTTCGTTCGAGAAAAACAACTCAGGAATATTTCTGTATTGTGATCCGCCGCGACAACTACAATCGCCATGGTGTTCAACAGATTTTAAACTTGCAAATTTAATAACAAACAAATAAAAAAAAATACATGTCGACAGTTGCTCGGGGGTGGTTACGAGTTATACCTTCCGAGTTCTCTTCACTTTTTTTTAGACTGGCGGCTGGCTGCCCTGAATTATTCTTCCACAGATCACTAAACAAAATCTCCCCAATAACCCCACAAATTTTATTAACCACAAAAGCCAGTTTTTTAAAGTTGGGCATTGTACCCAATTGCACATCATTAGTTCCTTTATTTTTAAAAAAAGCAAAATAAATTATTTTTTTATAGCACAACCATAAGTAATATTAAAAAATAAATAAATCAGTATCTGAATTAGAATAGTAACACAAGATACAAACAATGCCAACAAATGGTTTAGATACATAATCATTGAATATGTAAATAAATTACTTTTTAACTTACCAACATGAATTAAGACAAAAACACTATCGTTCCTTCACAACTGCATACTTAATTTGTCCACACCGATTCCAGGGTGTGCAAACATCGATATCCCATTTTCATTCAGCATTTAAGTAATTAGCTAAATACTTCTCCAGGGAATCACCTAATAAAAAAAAAATAACAAAGTATTTTATTAGTTTGTATTTTATGAAGAGAAAGAAGAAATATGAAAGGTTTGCTTTACATTGTCCATTTATACGTAAACTGTCAAAAATCTTAGGATAATGAAAAAAATACAATTATAGATATAGTTTGAGAAGTTAAATAATTGAAAAAATTCAATTTCATATTAATATCCAATAAAGATAACTTAAATTTAAGATAACTTGCTAATCTGAATTATCTTCTAATTTAGTATAGTATTTGTATTATTTATTTTAAATAAAACAAATTATTGAGTACAAATTGATTTGCACATAAATGTGATACACCTACAGAATAAAATTTTTTATTGAAAGTATGCATGCTCATAATTTATTCAATAGTTAAGACAACCTAAAAGAATAATAATGAATGCAGTAACTGTGAATGAAAATGATAAATATTATCTAATTTTGTTCCATTTCTCTCAGAATTTGTTTTTAGATTAGTTTACAATAAAATTGAAACAAATTATTTTAGACATGATCAAAAACTCTTCACTATTTTTAAGAAAATTCAATATTAAACTTTCTATATAAAATAAATTTTAATTAGCAATATATTTCCTAGAAAAAAAAGATACCTCTGTATTATGTCACTAAAATAAACATAAATCAAGTAATTTAACTAAATGAAATTTCATTACTAAGCTGCTTCACACATTTTCGACAGATCAAACAAAGGATTTCTAAGGAAGCAGAGAAAAACTTTGATAAATGAATTTTTTTATAACGATTTTCTTAAAATACATACATTTTACAAACTATTTACTTCAAAATCAAAAGCGTGGTATTCACAGATATTTAATAAAATTCATTAATCTTTCTTAAATTTCATGTAATTTTTTTAATATACTGCTATGAAACGTACACTAATATTATAAATCTTTAATTAATAAGAATTACCTGTAATTAAAACTTTCATGATGATAAAATATGAAATCCCGCGCAGTCTAATACAGAAAATGGCTTCCTCTAACAATAGCTTTTGTTTAAACAACGCCAATTGCTTTGGCGAAAAAGTTTGTAGGGTCAATCAATGTAGGGTTATAAAAAGATTGATGGATAAAAGCTAGCGTCAAGCTCACTCCGCCCAGTTACCAATTCCTAAATTGACCAAATATCGAATATTTTCAAGCTTTATTTTCACTAGATATAATTTACGCACTTCCAACCACCATAGAAAGAGAATTAGAGACTGATTGGTGAAATGGATGCCCTTGTGAAAAACTCTCCAATCAGCGATCGGAGAAAGCGACACCGGTTTTATAGAATCTATAATATACAATACTTAGAATGGGTAGAAAGAAGTATTAAAAAACGTAAATAAATATTTATTGCGTAAAAAGTTCAAACTTCAAATTTTATTGAACAAGCAGAGCCAGTTGCTGTTATAACTTTTCGTAAATAATTCAGTCTCCTTATGCTTTCTGGCAAGATTCCTATAGATTTTGTTTCCCCTACTTTTTGTGATCCTCGTCATGAACAATGTATTAAAAAAGATATAGGTTACATTATGGACAACTTCTGGTGTTTAAAAATTGCTAAATCACCGAACAAGGAATCATATGCTCCTTTTTTATTTTTTGAACGAGATAAACATCATCCTAATGTCCGCATTCGCTTTCAACTGCAATTTATTAATCTGGATACAAAGGAAGTATGCTCAACGGAAGGCAAACGTGTATGTAAAAAAGAGGTTAATTTCAAATTGAAAACTCAAAAGATGTTTTCCGGTAAATGTACACTATGTGTTAAGGGGGAGTTAGAGGTTCATTTATTGCAATTTTCACAAATTCAACCAGCACCCCAATTCCAAAATTTGCCAGTACCCCAAGCATTGAATACATTATCGCACGATTTCAAGAATCTGTTTTGCAACCAGAAATTTTCAGATTTAGTCATAGAATGTGGTCCTGACGAATTTCCTGCTCATAAAAATATTCTTATTGTCAGATCTTCTCTTTTTTCTGAAATATTACTGAAAAATCCCCAAAAAGCCAGACTTAATATTAGTAACATGGACCCTACTGTTTTTAGAGATGTTTTACTTTATATTTACTCTGGTAAGACTCCACATTTCACTTTCCAATCAGCATGTGACCTTCTTGGTGCTGCTACTAAATATGGAATGAAGGATTTAGAAACGATTTGCGTTGATTTCATTAATCGTTCATTTACACTAGAAAATGTTTTTGGTTTATTTTGTAAGCATGAAATGGCACAGTGTTATGCTTCAGACTTTATTGTTAAAAATATCGAATTTATTGAAAATTCTGAACAATGGAAAATCTTTAAACAAGAGAAGCCAGACATAGCAACAAATTTTCTTAATTTAAAAAAAGAACAGATAAATGATGTCTTTCCTGTTTTGTCTGAAATAAAATAGAAGTATTTGACAATACTCTTTATAGAAATGATGTAGATTAAATATTTTCTACACGCCGTCTACACTACTATAAATTTTATATTGATAAACTTTGAAGATATTTTATATTCTTTTGATATAGTTGGTATTTTACATGCCATCTTAGAGTTCATAAATAAATTTACTACATCAATAACTGTTTAAGAAAAAAATTTTAAATCTTGCATTGAAATTTTTTGAAATAACTGGAAAAACATGACTTTTCTGCTTTGTCTGAAAAAATTAAATTAATGGGAACTCATTTTGTGGAAATGCAACGGATTAAACTTTTCAACAAGCTACGTGAGATTTATAAATTTTGTGTTAATTACTTTTTAGAGATATTCTACATTCTTTTAAAATTGTTATTTTAAATGCCTTTTTGGACTTGGAATTCATAAATAGATTAACTATATCAATAACTGTTTAAAATATATATATGAAATTTATTTAAAGCAACTAGAAAATTATGTCTTTTCTGTTTTGTCTAAAAAATATATTTACAATTTATTTTGTAGAAATGATTCAGGACAAATTGAAGTTGTGTAAATATTATAAATCTCATATTTGTAAATTTTGCAGATATTTTGCATTTTTTTGAAGTGGCTGTTAATTTTCATGCCTTTTTGGATTTAAATTTCGTAAATAAATTTAATATGATTTAGTTAAACTTGTTTAGTATTGTTTGAATGAATTAATTGTCGAATTCAACAAGACACGATTTATGATAATTCTGTTTTTATTATAGCATATGTTTTTGATTTTTTAAAAACCCTTCTTTAAAAAAAAGACAGATATTGAACTTGTATTTTGTTTGAAGATATTGTATCTTATATTTTCATTAATTTTCATGTTAATTAGTGTCCCTACAAGTCGTTACATCAACACCACTTCTTAGATTAATCTTTTCATGTACCTTGTTATTTGGTTAAAAGGTTATTTCATAAACAATGATGTTTTGTCTGTATTAAATTTTGGTTAAAATTCCAGTTGTTATTACTTAAAACATTATAAACAATTTTAACATACACAAATTATTTCAATTTTTCCATTATTACTTTCTTTTTTCAAAATTTGCACTAGTAAATAAAGTAATTGTCTGCAAAATTCTGTATCTGTAATATTTTTAGATTTTCATTTTTATTTCGTTTAAACTTTCATTCATATATTAAATTTACACATTATTCATTTTTCGAAATGGAAGTTCCAGTTTAGTCACACATGAAAAATTCATTTTTTATTCCATTTTTGAATACATAATCAATGTACAATGAAATCTCCAGGAAGGACCACCTCTATTTACGATAACTTTTGGGAGACACGTAATTTTTCTCATAGAATTTGTGTTGAAGAAAACTTTTAAAAGAGACCATTAAAACCTCTCCCAGCAACCGGGAAATCACCTGCACCAAATGCAGAGAAGGTCAAATAAGTAAACATGAAAAAATATAAACACAAAAAATTTAGCAAAACAAATAAGTAGATTAAAATGTAGTCAAATTATTTGTGAAAGGCTCTTATTTAGATAGCTCTTTTTGACGATACAACCTCGTGTTGCAAACAGAGTGCACTAAAGACGATGCTATCAATGATTCACTTCAGCTATCAATGATTCACATCTCTACACAAACCTCTTCTCACCTTTTAAAGCTAAATATTTTATAATAATATAAAATTAAATGCAAACTTAAACAAAAAACATAATTGTTTATTTATTTAAAATAACTTTATCATTCATAATTGGTAAATTTGTTTTTGCACATAATTATATTAATTGGGATTATTTTTAATGACGCTAAATTTTATTCATGGATCCATCTTTTCATGACACCAACAGAAGTGGCATTTCCGCCCCTAGAAAAGGACACTAACTAAAATTAAAATCATTTGCGAAAAATCATGTACCTTCGATAACAATTTTGAAGTCAATAACGGTAACCTCATAGAGCAACCACCTTCCATCATTTTATTGTGGGAGAGAGTGGTTAGAAAATTCCCTTTAAAAGCTAATACACTTTGACTTAAGTGTATCTATCTCTTAAAACTTTTGTGGCTGTTTAAAAAATTGCAAAATAAAATTTCGAAATTGCTGTTGACTTGATGTTTTTTTTCTTCCCCCATATGATATGATTCATAACGCATATAAAGGAGAATTTTTCCCAGTTCTTTTCGTTGAACTCAAAATTCAATGAGAGATCATTATAAAAGAGATATTTAAATGAAATTGAGAGAACTAGTTCTGAAATGTATTGGTTCCACAGTGAACTGACTGTAAAGCACGATTCAAAGACAGCGGGTGCTTGACCACTTTGATCAGCCTGTGAAGAGACAGAGGTGCACGGTATTGCTCTTTGTTGAACCATTCTACCATAAAGTGCTCGACTGCTCCCGCAGGTCGTCGGGCTACCAAAGCGGAGGTAACTATCACCTAAGCAGTGGATTGTGATGGCAAGTCCGATCATTTTCAAGGAGGTTCTGAACATAGCCAATAACTCATTATGCATCTCTAGAACGACGTAACTACTACTTTTACTTTACTAAAATAGCAGTCTGCTATTCATCTTTCTATACTGAAACCAAGCGTCTCATTCAAAGCCTTTTAATGTAATAATAAATCTTCTATATTATCAGTAATTCATAACATTAACCTGAAACAAGGAAATCATATTATATCATATGTTAATAAAAGATCCCTAGCATATTTTTCTTATACTACAGCTCCGCAGTTGAAGAAATTAGTGAGACAAAATTCTAAGTGTAATTGAAAAAAAAAAATGGTCAAGAATTTTCGGCAAAGTTCTAATTTTAACTTAACAATATTAATTTATTCTGCCGGCCAGAATAGTCTGGTTGGCAAGGAACGTTTGTGAGAACGGGAGTTCGAATCCAGCCGGCTGAAGATTCCCCGTGTAGTAAATGGTGATTGGTGCACGTAAAATCTATCAGGTCGCAAAGTCTTCCATGTTCCCATAACAAATCAATGCCTCTGGTGGTATTGATTTGGAGATTGATCGTTCTCTAGTTCAGATCAAAATTACGATATGTGGTTGAATGAGTGGGGCCGTCCTGTAAACGAGTATGTCGTACGGATGTTGCAAAAGTTGAATTTTTGGCCATAGATGGCAGCACTAGAAAACAAGAGCAGTTGCTCCCCCGCTGCCTCAATGGCCGACGACAACAACAACTTATTTTGGCCAATTCTTTTAATTCTACAGATCTTATAGATGACAATCTTTGAGTATTTTCGGAGTGAAAGAAGAATTAAAGTGCATCGTATTTATTTATAACCAGCGTTGAACTGCCGACCTAATTCTGTGTTTATGACTATCAATGTTCAGCTCCGTAGCCTTGTCATTTTGAACCCAACCCAGAAGACAAGGGAGCTCTTGGATTAAGCATTGGGACAAAGTAGCCATGGAAAACCACGAAAACGTCCCACGGTTAGTCTGATGACAAGGGTACTCTAACCTATGATCCGTCTACCCCTGATGATATTTTGAGTCAGCACAGTTATGGGTTTGAGCCTGAAGTTGAATTCAGATCAATCAGCCACCGCCGGTATTCGTACACCTCATTGGGAGGCGAATGCTCTATCCCTTGAGACTCTTTCAAGTGCATTTGGTAATAAGCAGTCAACATGCGAGTGGGAAAAAATTTTGCAGCAGACTAAAAAGCCATGGGGTTAAGAAATATGTAATAGACGACCCTTACGGAAAATTCGAGGTATTTTTCAAAGGTAAGAAGGAGGTTGTTATTTAAATATGCCGTTAAGTTGAAAAGGGTGTAAATGTGCTCCTCAAAATTTACCTCAAATATACCTTAAATATACTTCCAGTGGGATATATGTATCAACCTGAGGTGTTTCATCTTATATCTGTGGAGAGGTAGATAAGATGTTTCGTTTTCAACCTACTTATCAACTTGAAGTATACTTTTTTACACTCGTGGAAGTATTTACTCAATAACCTAAGGTGTTTCATTTAACACTTCAGGTCATTTTTGATCCATCTCAAGTGTATTTTTTTGACAGTTGGAAAGGTAATTTTTTACTAACGTGAGGTGTTTTATATTCTACCTCACGTTATTATACTTCAACCTCGAGTATATATTTCTATGCTTGTAGAGGCATTTTTTTTTTTTTTTATCAATTTAAGGTGCGTCATTTTGCACATCAAGTTATTATACATCAACCTCAAGTGTATTTTTCGGCCGTTGGGTAGATTGTTTTTTATGAACGTGAGGTGTTCGATGTTCTATTTTAAGTTATTATTTTTCAACCTTAAGGGTGGATTTATATTGTTTTTGAGGTATTTATTTATCTACCTGGGGTATTCCATTTTATTCTTCCGTTTATAATAAATCAACTTCAAGTGTACTTTTTGACACTTTAGAAAGGTTATTTTTTATTAACGTGAGATGTTCCATGTTCTTCATTAGGAGTTCAAGTATAAAGTTTTGTATTTTTAGAGGTATTCATTTATCAACCTAAGATGCAACATTTTACACTTCAGGATTTTATAGTTCAATATAAAGTTGCTTTTTTTAATTCTTGCAAAGGTAATAAATCACAAACATCAGGTGTCATACGGTCCGTTTAGTTTTTTTTTTTAAATTTTGAACGTCAATATTATTAATATTATATAAAGAATAAAGTTTATACCTTTCCTTTTTTTTTCACTAGTAGAGATCGTCATTCTTCAACCTGAAGTTTGTAATATCGATATTTCACCTTCGGAAGTAATTGATTATTTTGTTAAGTTATAAAATGAAGTTTCAAATACATAATTCTTCTGTGATTTTAATAGATTCAATTAACTTATCTTGAAATGACACTTATCCGAATTCCACAGCTAAAAAAATTATTTGTGGGAACTCACATTTTTATAAGGTAGATGTCAAAGGTGCTTGAATTTTTAAAGCTATAAAACTGCGAATTTAAATAATTAGACAGCTGTATATTCAAAATACTTTTATTTAAAACTAAAATTTCAGTTTTATTACAAACCAACAAAATTATTTTTAATATTAATTCTGTCCCTCTGTTGAAACTTGGAAGTATTGGAACCTAAAAGAGAAAAATAATAACAAAAATGAAAATCATATTTACAATAATAGCGGCAGGTTTTAAAATGTTAGAAATTGTTTTTTTCATGATTTAAATTGACTGGAGGAAATTAATTTTTTTTCTTCAGATAAATGGAGTTCCACTTCTGTCATTTCTATTCAATCCTTGTAACTAAAAGCATTTAAAAAGTGTGACAGGTAACACGAAATAAAGTACATCGAAGACAGTACTACCACTAACAAACTTTATAGAAATTCAAATATATAATTCCAATCTTAATAGGAAATTTTAACACCTTTTATTTTCTCATAATTGAACCTACATCTTTCATTACGGTACTTATAAGTTTAATAATTAGATTTTCTTTCTTTTTTCTTTCAAACCTTAATAAAAACTCAATAAGATTGGACAATAATTTTAAACTTTTTGTCAGAAAAAGTCACTTTTTGTCAGTTTCGCAAAAAATAGTTATTTTAATCAATGCAATCGTGAATCAACAATAATTTAATAACATAAAATTTTAAAGTTAGGTACCAATTTTTATGCATTTCTTACACCCAGTCGAATAAAACTAACCACAAGCTGATAAGGAGCATTTGTTTTAAAGTTGTGAGCAATTTTATGAGAGGAAAATGTCTAAAGAAAATGATTTGAAGTAATGCTTTTAAAAGAGGTCGAGTAAAAGATTTCCTGTGTAACTTATAATACCGAGCAGAATAAAATTAAATGTTAGTGGCTACCATATATGGCAACGTTACTTTTAAAAAGTAACGAGTAAAAGTACAAGTATTTTTAAAAAAAGTAACGAGTGAAAAGTAAAAAGTTCTTATTTTAAAAAGTAACGAGTAAAAAGTACAAGTACTAAACAAAAAAAGTAACGATTTAAAAGTACATTTCTAGGAAATCGAAAATTCAAAGTAACCTAAAATTTTATTGAATAATATTCTTATGTTCGTTAATGTTTTTGCAAAATTGTTGTTATTTATTTAATTATTTTTAATTTTGAAAGTTATGGATATTAATTTATTTTTAAATTTGGAAGAATATCATAATATAATTTTATAATATAATCGTATAATATAATTTTAAAATCAAACTTTTTATGGATTTGCACGAAAAAGAAATTTTATCTATTGATTTTAATTTTTAGTTTATTATTTTTATTTATTTAAATTACCATTGATTTAAAATTGTTTTACTCTTTAGAAAATATAAACAAAGCAAACACGGGGTTTCAGATAGCTTTGTGATCTTTGAGCTAGTAAAAAATAATTGAATGTACAGTATAAGTTGAAACAGAAGGTATTTATTCACAGCTTTTTTCTTTTTTTTTCTTTTAAGAAAGCTTACCGAGTTTTAGAAAAAAGAAAAAAGTAACGATTTCATTCGATATTTCCGTTACAAATACTTTTAATTTTTTCCCTAAAAAAGTAACGAAAGTACAAGTAAAAGTACTAAATTTAAAAAGTAACGAAGTACAAGCAAAAGTACGTACTTTTTACTTGTACCAGCGGTACAAGTAACGAAAGTAAAAGTACTGCCATATATGGTGGCTACAATCATTTGCTTAAATAATAAAACATATCTCTTAGGGTGAAATTAAAAAATAAATTATGTAATTTTCAAACAATAAATGCTTTTATTTGCCATTGATTTTATTCGATTCAGAATTAAAATGACATAAGAAAAAATACTGACTTATTTCTACAAAATTTAAGATTTCTGAAATTTGCTAATTTAAGTAATGAACTATACGCAGCTGAATAAAACCTCGGAACCTTGAAACAAATTATCATATAAATTTGAAATCGGGTTTTATTTAATTATGCTTAGTATTCGAATTGGTCATAACAATCTGCTTATAAAATAATAAGCATGGGTAAATTGCGAAAAAGTAATATGTAGTGAAAAATAACAGTTTGTGATCAAACATAAAAAAGTGAGCTAGTACAGTTACTAGTTCTGAACTATCAAATATCAGACAAACTATTGTTATCAACAATTACATAAATTCAGTAGTTTAGTATGAGAGATTACGTTTTATTCTTGGTATAAATTCTGAACTATTTCCCAGGAAAAGGTAAGTAGCAACTTCATCCTCTTTGCTGAACATGTGCTATATACAGCCTAGATCATCTCAGCAATATCCCGGTACTACTTGTGGATAAGCTCTGTATTACTAATAATTCGCATGTTAATCAAATTTAGAATGCAGTGTTATTATACATATTTTCACTCAGAAACATCAATATAAACTTTGCATATACATAAAATTGTCCAAGCAAACGATCACCATATAGCTGTAGTAGAATTTCAAAGCAAAATAGCTATTTTAAAAATTTTCACTTTTTAATGATTTATTTATAAGAGAATTTGTGGACATTTTATTCAATTAATCAGCTTGCATAGTGCTAAGGTAAAACATATACATTTAATCTAAATAGAATAATAGTTATATTTGAATAAATGGCAAACAATAAAATATACTGTGCGTAACCTGTTCGAACGATTCACTGATAACGTTAACCTATGCAACGACGAGAAACATTCCAATTGTTCTCCCTTATTGCTAAGCCTACAACAATAACTTCTAAGAATATCTTCCGACATTAATTATTTAAACCATCTGGACGCGTCTTTAAAACAAAAATAATTAAATTTAAGTTTGAAAATTGAATTATGTTTGATTAAAAGTGATAAAACTAAATCAATAAACGTCCTTACCGAGTTTCTCAAAGACTTTCGATTGTCAACACACATGCCATTTCGCTGGCCCACACGGAGCTCTGGGAAGTGAACTAGTTAATATGAGATGTATTTTGAACAACCTCAAAATAAGCTTAGGTATAAATATAATGACTTCATACATCTCAATAAATACTTCACTCTTTTTAGTTGAAATAAGGTAAATTCTTTTATACCTCATAAATACATCTTTTGTTACAAGTGTCAGAAAGACAACATGGTATACCTTAGAAATCACCTCATCAGTCTGGTTGATATGAATTGAATTTAAAACAACCTCAAAATAAGCTTATATATGAATAAAATGACTTTATATACCTCAATAAATACCTCACTCTTTTTAATTTAAATGACGTACATTTTTTATACCTCATAAATACCTTTTTTTGTTATAATCTGTAAGAAAAACAGCCTGTATACCTTGAAAATTACCTCAATCAGCCTGGTAACTGGTTGATTTGAAGTGAATTTTAAACAACCTCAAACTGAGCTGAATTGTATGTAAAACAACCTCGTACACCTCAATTGCAACCTTTATGAGGTATAATTTTTATGATTGTTTTCTCAGCAAACTCAAATATACCTCATTTATATCTCAAAACAACCTCAAATATATCTTAAATTTACGTAAGAGGGCAGATTTAATGCAAACTAAAACTTCCATGACGTTGTCATTTGAAATGGGGATTAACAGATTTTGCCAACTGAAAGCTTCAGAACAAGAAATAAAAGTTAGGTATATTCTTTATTTTTCCTTGTCAAGCGTATAAGCATGGTCATTTACTAATATTTACTAATATTTTTAATTACTATATATTTTTGAAAGCTGGCAAGTTGCCTTTCTAATGTACTTGCAAGCAATTAATCAATCACTCCTATTAATCATAAAAGATGCAAAGAATAATAAAAAAAGTATTAGCTTGTGTTAAAACTAATTTAGTTTAAAATTCGTACTTAAAAAGTATACGTACGCCATACGCTATCGTTCAAGTCATCCATGCTAATTCAAAAAAGAAATCCTTTCGGAACTAATAAAATCAAAAATAATAAATTATATAAAACAAAAACTGCAATATTGACGAGAAAAATTATGTTTTGTGATAAAAGGTTCGTGAAAGATGATCAGAATCAGATTTTTGGGCATTTCTCAATAAGTTCGGATTATTATTTCCGAGGATAATGAATAAAGTATACTTCAAAGTTTTTAAACAATTCATTCACGTATCCATTTTCTGGTATAACACTTTTTAATTTTGATTTTCTTAGCTTTGCAATTGAAGCCTTAATTAATTTTAAATCTATTTTTATTCATTTTTTTTATTTTTCATATAAAACAGCTTTCTCATAAGTAACTAAAAAAATCTGATAGTACTTGTTGTTACGAATATTTTTGGATGGATATGACATTTTTGGAATTCTCAAAGTGATAAAAAAAAACTTTAATGATTCATAAAACTACGTATATAATGTACTATAATTTAAGTAAGATAATTTTTGGTCGCATTTCGACTATTTCTGCTTTTGGTCAAAAGACTTTCCGAATTCGCGAATCTCTCAAATTTTTTAGTTTGCATGCAAAATATGTACTTAGAAAATTCGGATTATGTGTTAGAAACCAGTTGCCATCTAGTTAACCGACAGAGATCTTAGGAGTTTTCCTTTCCGTGCAACGCAGATGTGAGTTAATTACTTCATAAATTCTAACAAAAGGCAAGTTTCCTTGATATAAGAGTTTCCTTGTCTTCTGGGTTGGGTTTAATATTACAAAACAAAACAGTTGAATATTGATAGCTGCAAATACGATATGATTAAGCTGCTCCTTGCTAGTGCTAAAAAGATAAATTCAAAATGTCTGGCTCAGTCTGTAACATATATAATACAATGGAAGAATAATTTAATAAATAAATACTTTTGACCTTTTATAATCGTATTTTTCTATAATGCCATCTTGTTTTGTCAAAAAAGAAAATCTTTAAATAGAAAATAATGGATAAAATTTAAAAAATTAATTAACCTGACATAACTAAAAATTTCAACCTTAGATAAATTTAGCTACAATAACTATGTGATTTCCAGTTTATGATGGTTCCAGATGGAGAGAAAGTAAGGGAAGGAACTGCACTTAACGAATGTAAAAAATAAATTAGTAAATTTAGAACTGAAATCACATAAAAAATAAAAAAATTCATTATACAATCTTCGAAGCTAATTAAATGGTTTTTCTAATCTGGATTTATTAAGAAAGTAACTGTTTAAAACTATTTAAAAGGGAGAATCGTGTATATATATAACTTTTTTTTTTTTTTTTCGCAGACGATCAATGTTACGTTTTTGACCATAAATTATCATTGCTATCATTAATTATTTATTTAACGATACGCGATATCATTATCGTTAATTTTTTAAATAGCGTATGTTACTTTTTTTTTCTTGTTTCCGCTAACAATAAAACATAATTATTTAATAATCATCTTCCGCTAGAAATAAAACAAAATTATTTATCGTCTTCCGTTAGAAATGAAACAAAATTACTTATCGTCTCCCTCTAAAAAGAAAACATAATTATTTAATAATCGTTTTCAGCTTAAAATGAAACATAATTATTTCAGAGGGGGTTCATTAAATCAGAGGGGGTTAGAAAACCCCTTTACTTTATTTTCTCCTCAATGAATTGTCATATTTTTGAAGTTCACGTTTACCTCAACTGATGGCGCTGCGATCGTCGCACAAGTTGTGTTTACCTGCCAACTTGTCGAAATCGAAAAAGAAAAAACGCGGCAAGCAGCGCGGTACATTGACACTCTCGGGTCTTGACCGTGGTCAGTTTGACAGGTGAACATATAAACATAAACCCCTTGCCGTTAGATCGGAGGGTGAAAAATAAGTTTTCCAACCCCCGTTATGTAATAAAAGCGAGTTACAATTTAATATAAATCTGTTCTATCTTCTGATTGGAGCGTCTAGCCTCGGGCTATGTTGGGGCGAAACCTGCAAATATCGTTGAATTCCTTACTTTACGCTGTCTAAACACAATCTACCTGATGCATCGGTCTTGTTTCAGGTGAGTAATTCAGAACGTTTTATTTTGAATTTAAATTGTTAAATTTAAACTTTTCTTTAATTGTGTTGAATTAGTTACTATAGTTGAATGATTACAGATGTTATTCTTATAAGGAGGGTATAAAAACAGATTTCATTCATTATTTAAATTGAGAGTTTTTGTTTTTAAATTGTGCGGCAAACTGTTTGGGCGGTGCCACTGCGCGTGAAAAAATGTGTTTTTTGTTGAAAGTAGGGTTACATTTTATGAAATTTAGAGTGATTTGCGTTAATCAGCTTCATGGAGTAAATAAAAATTTCTAAAAATAAAGGTTTGATTTTTTTTCTTTTCTTTTTTTAAAGTTTAATTTCTAGTCCTCATTTTATGACCTTATTATTTACTTCCACTTTGTTGTTATAGCTGAAAATTAAAACTGTATTTGATTGAAAATAACTGACTTTGGTTTAATAATCGTTTTGAACGATTTGAGTTTAAATATTTTTAAAATTTTTCTTTCGATCAAACCATGTGGAGTAAACCGCCCCGAGAAGTTTTCATCATACAATTCGCGGAAGGGCACCACAGTGTTTTGCGTTTCTTTGTTATTATTATGATAATTTTGTTTATAATCTACATTCAGTTTTAAATGCAAATGAAATTATTAAATTCTTCAAACTTTTTGTCATCCGATATTTTGCAAAATATGAATAAAATAAGGATCATTTAAAATTGATACAACAATTTAATTTTTAATTTATACAATAATAGTACAGTCAAACCTCGTTAATTCGACACTCTCTGGACCTCTGAAAAACTGAAGAATTAAGCGGAGTGACGAATAAACCGGAGTTGCATCGTTTTTCAAAAAATTGGGAAAATACCCATAAATTAACATAATTGACTGACATATTATCTAAAAATACAACTTTAGGTAAGGTATATTTCATATTACCTTACCTAAAAATACATACCGAAGCGCTTTGGTAACAATTTTGTTAAATTTAACTATAAAATATGATTTTATAATGTGTGATAAAATTTGGTAAATGGGGTGAAATATGATAATTTTATCATATTTCAAACCATTTACTGTCTTAAATTTTCTTTTCAGTTTTGTATTTTTTAATAAATGTGTGGTGATAAAAACTACAGTTTTTAAAACCAGAATTTCTGGTTAACCTCCTCATTATTAATATCATCTCATAATCAATATCATTATTATTATCATCTGGTTAACCGCTTCATTATTAACATATACCGCCTGATTGTTAATATCATATCTATATTATTTTCACCTCATTATTAATATCATTATTATTATTATTATCTTGTTAACCGCCTTATATATATGAATGTAAAAATTAACAAATGAATAATTTAAACACCGTATATTTTGCTTTTTATTACCAAAATTATAGCTTTTTTCACCAGAAATGTTATCACCGTGCAGAACAGTAATTTTACCAGAATTTTTTTTTCATTGTGTATATGGTAACTATGGTAAAAGTGAATGCAATAAATAATTTTTAATTGCATATTTATATTTAAGTTTGTTATGTTGAAAAATTAAGATAAATAAAAAAAAAAGAGCCAACTTTATCGGTTTTTAAAAAGTTGTGAATTTTTCTAACAGATTCATCTTATGAGTCCAATTTAAGTGGGTATATATAATACGTTTCGTGTATCTTGTTTTACAGTAAAATAGTTCAATAAAATTTTTTTCAATAAAGCTTCTTACAGAGACATAATGCAATAGAGAATTTTTTTACAAATTCAATGGAAAATGTCAATCGATTCCACAATAGGAAATTAATAATAATAGAATAAATCTTTGAAAACACTTGGGCATTGTATATCCAGTAAAATTTCCGGAAAATATATATTCCTACTATAAAATTTACCAGTTAATAGTTTTTTCAATGAAAGAAATATTTTGCTTATTAGAAATAAGGAAAATGTTCTTAACTTAATGCACTAAAAACGTAACTAAATATTTTATGAAAATACTTCTTGACAGTGTTTTTATATTATAAGTATTTTATTGTTGTTCAAGGTGTTGGTAAATGCTTCATAATTCGGCGCAGTATTTTAATTTTTTTAAACCAGTTTTGATAATAAAAAAAAATTTGTTTTAAATAAATCTTTTGATGATAAAATAAAATCTTTTTGCAACCTACAATTAAAATTTAGTTGATTTTATTTTCGCTACCAGAATCTTTTCTAAACCTTAAGTTGTTTTAAAAATTGAAAATCTAATTTCGCACATTATTTAAATAATAGACTACCTAGTGCTTGATAATTATAAAGACTTTAGTACCCTGTGTTTAATAAGTTTAAAAAATTTTCATGACATTATCTTTTTTAAATTTTTGGAACATGAGGATTTTTAAAAACTGTACTTTATGTTTTTAGTTTTTATTTTAAAAAATGACTTATTTATGTATGATAAAATATTTAGGAAACAAAATCGAACTTTCTCAGGAAATTAATGTTGGTAACCGTTGAAGACATTAAAAGGTTACACTTTGTAAAAAATTCCGGATCAATTGACTGTAAAAAGCACCGGCACTCAAGGTGCCGGTACTTTTTACTTGGAAGATGTTACAGATAATATGATATACCATAATTTTTACAGTAATAATTATCGTAAAATCATTGAATTATTCTAATTAAATGAATATTACTTTACAAACTACGGTATGGTATTTTATGTTAAAAGTGAATTTTACGGATGATGCTCCTTAAGTGCAGGTACTTTACCGTAATTTGATCTGGGATTTTTTACAGTGTATATCAAGATTTTTTATTGTTTTTAAATTCCATGGAAAACTGCTCTTTATCGTAATAAAATGTTTTTTTTTAAAAAAGGAAAAATCTATTCAAATCTATTGTCTTGTCAATTTCCATGGTACACGATAAATAATATTTGATCTCTTTCTACCTTTTCATTCTGAATTCTTTTAAGTTCACATCTGTTCTCAAATCTGAACATCTACACTTGCCGAGCATTTTTATGACGAATTATTAATCGAACTACTCTGTTGTTAATTGAACATAGTTAACTAATTGTTGAATTTTATAATCAAAACACAGAGAATCTTTTCGAAAGTTATTCAATTTGTTATATTTTTAATTTGCTAACTTTATTATATGCATATTTTAAAATGTGAAAAAGGAATTTTTGCTACACTGTAAAAAATTCCGAATTAAACTACTTTAAAAAGTTACGGTACTCAAGGTACGGATACTTTTTACAGCAAAATCCATTTTTACTGTGTAACAAAACAAAAAAAATAATAAACCGTAATTTTTGCAGTGATAAGTAGCGCATAATCACTGAATATCTCTAATTAAATAAATGTTACCATATTAACCTGCGTTATGTAATATTTTATGAAGAAAAAAAAGGATTTTAGGTAAAAATGAATTTTAGAAATGATGCGCTCATAGTGCCGGTACCTTATACTGTAATTTGATCTTGAGTTTATTTCGGTGTGGAAGCTTTTTGATGGCGATGACTTATTATATTTTAAAAACAAAATTTCTTTTAAAGAAATTCGCCAATGGAAGAACGTGAAATTTAAGATAATAGTTAAGTAAAACAACTAAAAATTTAAAGTAATAATTGAATAATCCAGTATTCGAAAATGTTAATTTCAAATTGGTACAATTTTCCACTAGTAATGGCTTTGTAGCCTCTTAATTGCCAAAGCAAAAAATTTAAAAAAGTACATTAAAAACATTTAGATTAAATTTTTTACAACAGAGAAAAAATTTAAATTTTCTTTGAGTGAAATATCTTAAAATGACAGTATTTTTTTATTTAAATAATCATTTATTTATTTATTTATATTTGTACAAAAACGGAAGGTTTATCTGATTAACAGTTTATCTGGGTTAAATAGTTTATCAGAAGGTTAAACAGTTTATCCGGAATACTGCAGTAAGGAAAATAGTTTAAAAGGATAAATTTTTATATATTAAGTAATTAACGGTTAATATCAGCCTCAGGTTTTAAAATAAGGTTTAACTTTAGTTTAATCAATAATTTAGCTTAACGTTGAACCGAAATATCGATACCCTGAATCATAATCAGTTGCTAATTTACTGATGCCAATTCAAATTACACAGTGTTTTTATTTAAGTTTAATTAAAGCATAGTAATAACAAGTTACAGTATAAACAGGTACCATATTAAGGTTGCCAGAAATTTTAAGAATATTATGGTTCAAATCGTTCGGAAATTTTTAACTCTGCTGGTAAAAAATGTTTAAAAATTTTACAGAAACGATAAATTACAGTCATTCGTGGAGAAAGTTTTTTATTGCATTCTTCGAAAAGAAATTATGTTTTAACTAAGTATTCGAATTTTCCTAAAAAGATCATGGAAAAATAAATTTTAATTTATAATATTAATTAATAAAACTTTCATTTAATAATATTAAAGTGACATTGAAAAATATATTTCATTATCACTTATCTCCTATATAACTTGATTTTAAGATTTAGTTTAAAGCAACGGTAATTCAATTTCACTGTTGCCATTTAGAAAAAAAAAACAACGTAATTTGAAAGAAAACCATGTTGGCAATCGACGTGCAAATCGAATCAATGAGAAATGTGAATTTAGGAGAAGCGTTACGAATGAAGGAGAGGGATATTTTTGCCAATCGCAAGACACTTTTTCTTATCAACTCTATTGCGAGTTGATCTCTCATGAAAAAGATACTGTTTATTTGCACTCTATTATTTTAAGATTCATATAAAGAGTAAATGTGTATCATAGTTTTAAGTTATAGTATTTATACATGTATAAATTAAGTTATGTCATACATTTAATAATTAGGAGAATTCCTCTAAGATTAAATGGTTAAAATTGCTAAGTGTAATTCTATTATTATTTTATCATTCATGTGAAGAATATTTTAAATGTATTTTAATTTCAATATATTTTATTTATAATGAATTACATTTTAACAGATATTCGATAAATCTTACAATTTCTTTAAATTTAAAAGTTATTAATTGTCCTTATATGTCCTATTTAAAATATATATTGATGCCATTATTTTACGACTAATATGTCAGGTGAAAGTACATTTTAGTATTTATTTATATATTATACTTATAATGAATTAAATCAGGTCTAACATTTGATAAGGTGGAGAAATTCTCTAAAATTGGAAGCGATTATACAAATTTAATATTATTTAGTTTGATGCAATTCTCTTAAAGTCGACATAAGGAATAAAGATGTATTTTTGTTTTAATTCATTGTATCCACGTATTGTGATAGTTGTTTGATAAGTTAAAAAATTCTCTAAAGCTAAAGCGTTATAACATAATAACTAAATTCCAGGGGAAAGAAAAATGATTGATGTTTAACAGTTCGTAATTCTTCCACGTTGAAAGATTGCAGCAATTGCTGATTGTTTCAAGTAGAACTTGCTGAGACAGTGACTGAATGAAATTCTGTTTAAGGGATTGGGTTGTTCGGAAAGTAATTTCGTTTTTTTCCCAAAAAAGGACTTACGCTAGTTAAAGCTGATTAAGACACAACAATTGCGTTAATTTTTGCAAGCCGTCGAAGAACAACTCGTGAGATTGCTGAGAGATTAAATTTATCGAATTCAACAGTTCATGATCATTTCAAAATCCTAAGGTCGAACATTATGCCTCAAAGCTCGACATTATGGGTTCCTTATTTTATAACCGTCGTTGAACAGCCAACCTAATTTTGGGTTTACCACTACTTATGTTCAACTCCGTAGCCTTGCGATTTTGAACCCAATCCAGAAGATAGGGGAATTCCAGCATCAAATATTGGGAGACATTTTGCCTTCGTGGAGGACGTTTGGCTGACACTAACCCGCAAATGCGCGTTATATGGAGAGGAAAACCACCCACGGTTAGCCTCATGACGAGGGGACTGCATCCCATGATCCATCTACCACTGAGGATATTTTACGTCAGCACTGTGGTCAGTGCAAACCAGGTGCGGAATTTGCATCGAGCAGCCATCGCTGAGATTCGAACCCTGTTCACCCCATTGGAAGGTAAACGCTCTGTCTCCTGAGCTACCGCGGCTCATCGGTTCTTTCCGTTCGAATGGAAAGAAATTTGTGCCGTCGTGTAGACGTTTGTGATTTGCCTCTCAAACGCCAAGAAAATTATCAATTTTTGAAGTTTATCATCACTAGGGACGAGAGATCAGTTCTCTACAATATTTGTTTGTGTCTCTACACATTTTTTTAACATGGTAAAACCTTTACTTTAAATAAACAAGTCTAAACGCACATGGAAAAAAATTTTTTTTCAGCAAGAATAAACATTTTATGTTCCTTAAATCCTGCTACTGCCAGAGAGATGGCAAAGATGGATTTATTTGTTGTAAGTTTCATAAATATATATGAATGTTTTATCTACTAGCTTATGCTGCATGTGGGTTATGCAATTGAGTATCTATAATTTCATAATGGCAATTCAAGATATCTTTATTAGTAGCATTCGATTCACGTTTGGTACATTATTATTTAAGGAGTGGCTATCTTTAAATCAGTGTCGAAGAGCTGTTGGAAAATGAAATGATTTCACAATGTAAAATAAATTACTCCAGTTTGGAAATTTTAAGATATTTCTTGATGCATGATCATGTCACACGCTTTCATTCAGGATTTAATTAAAATATATCATCTTTTTTTCCTGCGATTAAAAATAAATAATGTATAAAAATGTCCTTTTTTTCTGTGATGACAAATAAATAAGTGTAATAATATCCCTTTGTTCTGAGATGACAAAAAAATAAAGTATAAGTATGCCCTTTTTTCTTTGATGCCAAGTAAATAAGGTATAATGCCATTTTATTGTGTGATGAGAAATAAATAGTATAGAGCCGCGATGGCTCAGGGGATAGAGCGTTTGCTTTCTAATGAGGTAAACCGGGTTCGAATCCCAGCCGATACGAATTCCGCATCCGGCTTGCACCAACCACAGTACTGACGTGAAATATCCTCAGTGGTAGACGGATCATGGTTTAGAGTCCCCTTGCCGTCAGGCTAACCGTGGGAGGTTCTCGTGGTCTTCCTCTCCATGTTACGCAAATGCCGGTTAGCTCCATCAAAAAGTCCTCCACGGAGGCAAATTTCTCTCAATGCTCGATCCAGGAGTTCCCTTGTCTTCTGGATTGGGTGCAAAGTTACAAGGCTGCAGAGTTGAACATTAGTAGTCGTAAACCCATAAAATTGGGTCGGCTGTTCAACGACGGTTATAAAATTATAAATTAAATAGTATAGCATAAATATAATAGCTTTTATTATAATATTCACAGTTAAGAATGCCAGTTATAAATAGTTTCTTATATAAAAATATAATTATTCATCACCCTTTTTTTAGTATATGTATCATAACTTCTTAATCAATTTACTACTTCTTTTTCAATTAAATTTGAAATGCAGAAAACATTTTATGTAACAAACATTGCATAAATTTTTTATCCAATTTTGTTTGATGCCTGTTACATAAGATAATATTAAGAATCTATTAGGGTGCGGAAATTATATCGCCCGGCAGAATCGAGTCATGTAAGAATTTCCCTTGGACATTTATTTTTAACCATTCAACGCTCGACTTGGCATGTGAATATTTAATCAGAAATACCATAAATACCAAGTAAGCGTTTTCTAAAGTTTTGACGAAAATTGCGGACACATTAGTGTTTAAATATACATTCACCTTCTTATACGTTTGAATTGAGTTTAAGCATTATTGATTAAAATCAAACACATGTTTTTACAAGTTTTTTTTTAATATTGTGTTTTAAGCACGTTAGGTTTAAATTATTGTTTCAAATTTTAGTACGTATATTGTTATAAATTCATTCGTGAAAGCCTAAAAAAAAGTTAAATGATCACAGCTTGTATGTCGGATTCATGCGCTCAAAGCTTTGTATACAGTAGACCATCTGTTCGCGATCTTCTATTTAAACACACAACTTTTTGTTTGATGGAATGAGTAAATATAATTATTTTATTGTTTTATTACATTAACATTTGCCTAAAATAAATTGTAGCTCGGACCTCGAATTTTTTTTATTTTTATTTTAAAAAAAGGCTTTACAGAGTGCATTAAAATTTTTCGTTTGAACTTTAGTTAATGATTATGGGTTTAATATGTTAGAATTGCATTTACAAGCATCAAAATTATTACTTCTTTTTTACCTTAATTATTTTTTATTTTAATAATTTTTACCTTAATAACAGAAATATAACATAAATATTTTAAAAATTAAAATGCATTATATCTGACGTTAGTAACTGTAACTTAACGCAGTTATTAAAATCACAATTTTTTTTTTAAATCGAAGATGTAATGATTGACAGAATATAAATTTTTTTTTATTTCCTTCGAAACTTTAACCGTGAGTTGTTATTAAAACAATCATAAAAATTGAAAGATAAATGTGTTTTAATAAAATTAAGTTTTTTATTACAATTACAATGAGACAATTACTAGTTAATTGATTAATTAAAATTTTAATCAAATTTTATTAAACTAATTCTTATTGAAGATTATAGGGTTAAAATGATAAAATTGATTGTTAACTCATCTAATTTATAACATGCATTTTAAGAAAGTAACTGCAAAATCGGGGGCTGACTTTCATTTATGATAGTATTACATTTTATTTATTATTTTTTAATTAATTTTTTCTTTAGTGTATCAAGCTAATATTTTTTTTTTCGCACATTGAAGCACGTATTTTTTACGAGCAAGACCAGTTACGGCTTAGCATACATTTATAAAACATTAATTGAATATTATGAATAATGTGATTGAGTTCCTATATTACGGACAAACCCATAAAATATTTATTTCAAAATATATAAAAATTCACAGGGAAAAAAATTCAAGGCATTATACAAAGTCATATAGTTAAAACTAGAACAGTATAGTAAAACTTTAAATTTTTTATTTATTTTCGAGCATATTTTTTAACATTATTTTCTTCGAATTTGAAATAATACTGTCAAAAAATTTAACGGTTTTTTCCAGGTAATTTTACATTCGAATTTTTTTCTTCGAATAAAGGAATTATTATACAAATAAAATGTTTAAATCTTTGTATTCTATTTTTAAAATGTTTGAATTGTTGTATTCTAAAGAGTTAAAATGCATAAATCGTAGTTCTTTTAGTCTAGATAGTGCAGGATAATATAGAAATTTCAATACCACAATAAATCGTCATGAAATATAAATATTCAATGATAGATTGTAATATTTCGAATTTTATTTATTTACAGTATTTGTTGCCTAGTGCTAACTGGACATTAAATATTGTAATAAATAAAATTTGAAATATAACAATATATCACGAATTACGAATATTACAATTATTACAATATATTGCGAAATATTACAATAGATTACGAATTTATTGTCTAGTGTTAACTTTGCAATAAATTCGATCGCCAACTAAGCATAATCTTCTTTTCTTCTTTCAAAATTTTCCTAAATAATTTTAATCATAAAATTATTTTTTTTTCAAAATTTTCCTAAATAATTTTAATTATAAGATAATTTTTTTTTCAAAATTTTCCTAAATAATTTTAATTATAAAATTAAATTTTTTTCTCAAAATTTTCCTAAATAATTTTAATCATAAAATTAATATTTTTTTCAAAATTGTCCTAAATAATTTTAATCATAAAATTAATAAGAACTATCAGTGAAGCTAACAACCACATGATAATATCGTATCCTATAGTTAGCGCGATATTATCGTTATCCATATTAATCACTATGTTATCGTGTATTATATATATCGTTGATAGAAATGATCGTCATTTTGTGAACTCGATTTCCATCAGAATACATGAATAAATCTTGGACATAAATTTAAATTTTTTATTCTCATAATATATGGGGAGATTATATATTAAATTATCGTAATCACGATATTAAAAGTTATCGATCAATTGTTACGTTTCCCAGCTTTATTTTCGATTTTTTTTCTTTTTTAAATCAATGTATGCTCCAAAATTGAAAAAATAAATTACTGTTGTTGAAATGATGAAACTCTTCTGAAATAGAACAACAAAAGTTCATAATTTTGCGAACTCTCTGAAAACAGTCTCTCTTTTTTTATTAACTATTGGATATAAATCTCATTTCCTGTGTTGATTTAACCTTGACATGCTCTCGGCTTTAGTCAACCGAGTAGGTAGGTTCAGAGTCGTTGAAAATTTATTTTTTCAAAATTTCTATTCGGTAACTATTTTTTTTAATAAAAAAAAGTAAAAGAAGAAGAGGAAAGTAAGAAAGACAAAGGAACATTAAATGCCATTTAAAATGCGATTGCTTTATAAAACAAGACATATATTTGTTTTATAACTAATTTTATGATCGGCAATGCACTCTCTTAATTTCAACTTAAATTAATTTGAATTACTTTTCCAATTACTGCTCATTACTTTCGATGTCGAAATAGGAAAGTAGACAATTTTTTTTTCTTAATTGAGATATTGTTATCTCTGATACTTTTCTCTTTTTTTTTTATCCTGCAAGGTTATCTGCTGAAAATAAATATGAATATACAATTTCTCATTCCAATTGATCTAGGATTATTTATTCTTTTCTGAAGTCTTATTTGCAAAACTTTCACAAAATATTTCTGTGATAATATTAAGACCTCTTCAATTTCTTAAATAATATGGAGATGTTTTTAATACTTTTTAAAGATTTGCTTATGTAGAAAAAAATTCTGGTAAAGTTACTGTAATATTACCATACACTAAAAAAAACATGATTCTGGTTAATAAAACAAACTATACGGTATTTAAACATTCTGTTGGTAATTTTTCCATTCATGTGATAACGGTTTACTAGAAATTTAGGTTTAAAATCATGGTCCTTATTAATGCATATTTAGTAAAAAATATAAAACTGAAAAGTAAATTTAACACTGAATAACTGAATAAATGTTTATGTTATGGTTCTATAAGGCATCATGAAAAATTATCAAATTTTATCACAAATTATAAGACAATGTTTTGTTGTGAATTTTACCAAAATCATTACCAAAGCTCTTCTGTAAAATTTCCCTTGCTTTTTGGTGTTCCCATAGAACCAGAAACATTATTAAATTTACCAGATTCCATTAGATTTAACTATAGTTTTTTTCTCAATGCGATATCAGAATTTAATAAAACAAAGTAACGCCGGAAAATATAAATATTTAACGATATACACAACATATTTTTAGGTTAAATGTGTTTTTTTATATATATTAAAGAATATTTCCGTTACCTAACAAAAAAAAATTATCTTGAACAATATAGATAATTGTCGTACTTGGACCCGATCATTATTAATAATTATCGCGATATTATCAACAATATTCTGGTTACCCAACTGAAAAAAAGTTATCTTGAACAAATTTGATAATTATCGTATTCGATAACAATTGTTATTAATAATTAATGCGATATATTGATAGTTATTTCAATATTTATCGCAATATTATTGGATACAATACTTATCATAAGGTATTACTTCACCATCTGTGAACCACCATAAATGCGAGCTGTAAAGAGATAGCTCGTTCATAATAAGTGTAATCATCTTGTGGTTTAAAACTATAAAAAAACAGGTTCTCTATAAAAAAAAAATAATAAAATAACTAAGTAAATTTTAATAAAATCTCTTGTTGTTTAAACGTCAAAAACTAGTTTTCATTTTTATTCTCAGATAATGATATGTCTATCAAGGACATTTAAGACTGAAAATAAGTACACAAATAATTTCTTTCACTGTCAATTAAATATGCATTTACAATTAGTAAGTTATGATTTATTAATTAAACAAATTTTATGTGCATAATTTAAACGAATTTAAAATATATAATTCGAATTTAATATACAATATTTTTTTATTAAATGATTTATTGTTTTTAAGGTAGCAATTTAAAACAAGAACGAAATTTACTTTTTTAAACAAATTTTATAGTTACTGTAACTTGTGTTTATTTATTTTGAATAAAATTGTTTTAAGATTGAGAGTAATTTTTTTTACATTATGAATGATGTAGTTTTTTTTTCGTGTAATTTTTCAAAACAGTTAACAGAGCTCTGCAGTATATGACTCTGTTTTAATATAGTAATACATTTATAATTAATTTCAAAATTCTCTTTTATGAATTCAAATATAAATTAACTAAGAAAGTGATCTTGAAATGTTAATTAGTTGCCTAGAAAATTGGAGTTACTTTAAATATTTTGTCACATTTTGATTCTTTAACAATTTTACCCTTCTTCTTCATTAGATATCAAAGTATCTATATATATATTTCTCTTACACGGCGACAAAAAAAAGCCTCATTACAACTCCCCGAATTGCAACGCTAGAAAATAGACCAATGATTGCCGGTAAAAATGTCACATGCCAAATCTAGCTAAGATGGCTCAACATATAGCGCTTTTAAAAACGGAAACTGAAATGACCAGGGAGAGCATAAGCTAGGCAGAAGTCTTTGTCGATAGATCTCTATTTTAGTTTTTTGTCGAAAGCGTTTTTTTTTTCACGAATTTATGTATTACGAATTTATTTGACAATTTTTTATTTATATCACGAATTTATTTGTTTTACTAGAATTTATTTGTTTATGCAGGTTTTTCCATTGCAATTTACTTATTTCAATTTTTAATAGACTTAATTATAACCGAAATTTTAACCTTTTTAAAGAGATATCAGTTTTAGAAATTTTATCTTAAGATTTTATACTATAGCACATTTCTAATAGATTTAATGAATTACATGTCATTTATTTGAATTCAAATTTATTTTAAGGACTCAGTATTTACTAAAAAGATGTAATTTTTTTTAGAAAAAAAAGTTGTTATATGGATTTGAATGATTGTTTTGAATTCTTAGAATTTTGTGCATTTGCAATGTACCTTAGTTAGTAGCGAGCGAAGCGAGCTTGGTTCGCGAAGCAAACCATATAACATTGCGTAGCAATTTTCGGGGGTTGGCGAGCGTTAGCGAGCAGAGGGCGCAGCCCACTAGTATCACTCTAATACCTCTTTACGTCCTCAAATATTGGAATGAACATGCCCTCCAATCATAGCATTTTTTGTTATAAAAGTGTGTGCTGTGTATGAAAACAAATAACGCCACAAGCGTCCTAAGTTCTCTCACAAAATTCCCGATACTGTAAAAAAAAAATTATTTCTCATTGTAAATACAACAGCTATGAAAGTTCATATTTGTATGAATTGTATTTTAAGGATTTTATAAATAACATAAAATTTATACGAGCTTTTTAAGAACAAATTTCTTAAAAAGTTCTTTGTAAAATACAATAGTTTACATTGTTCTAAAATAACAGGCAACAGTCTGCCTCTCCAATTAACCGTAAAGTTTACAATTAGGAATATTTTTTTTTGCCTTTACGGTCTTGAAACCTTTTACAACTGGTGCGGTTAACAAACCGTAAATACAAAACTATTCGTTATTCTAACTACTTACAACTAGCACGATTTCTAAATCGTGAAAATGAAATTTAACTGGTCATTGGAGTTAGGTTGCGGTTGAGTTGTGTTTTGTCAAATGAACCGTGTGATGTGGCTTAATTAGTTTATCTAGTGGTGCCACCTACTGTATTAAATAGGAAATACCAGACTTTTATGAGATGATTAGCTCTATGGTGCTACGGGAATGAGTGTTTCTTATTCTCATAGTTAAAGGATTGGGAAGCGTAAGAAACTGGAAACTCTTCATGTGTTGAGAAAGAGGGAGAAATATTACTGGGTCAACCAGGGATTCGAACTCACAACGCCCTACGATATTGATAGATTTACCCTCTCAAAAAATTGTACGTTCCCAGCTGCAGGGAATTCAGTGACATTCTAAGGTGAGCCCAGTTGGCGCGGATAAAATTCTGGTTGTTGAACCGTATTACGTGAAAACAATCAATAAATTATTTTTCTCACAGTTGTCAGTTTGAATACTATCTTTTTTTACGGTTATTTGACTGTTTTGGTTGAATGTGGCAAAATAACAATTAAATAAATCATTATTTGAACATTTTTTTTGAAGAATTTCTTGCAGGGTTATAAAGCGTTTTGATTAAGGACAAATATAATTATAAGATTATAATTTCGGAAGAAAAAAAACGAGTGGTTGTATCAAACTTTATTCTGTATTCTAAATTAATAAGCCTTGAAAGGTAGAATCACATTAAATCTTCAAGAGCTTTTAAAAGAAAATATAATTTATTATCTTCTTATTTTATTCATCTATGTTTTCCGATAATTGCAATCTAATGAGATTGAAAAATTTTAAATACGGCTGGCATTTACTACGCTTATATTCTTGCGATTTAATTTCTGTTAGAGATTTACAAATATTAAATATTTTACAATCGAAAAATTCTAGTTAAACATTGAACTATAATTTCGGTACCTTGAACCATGATATCATTTAACCAAGCTTAGATGGTTTAATTTGCCCGATTATAGTGTCCAATTGGGCCGGGATAGCCTGGTCGGTAGGACGCTGGGCCCATGTCCGAGAATTCGTGGGTTCGAACCCAGCCGGCCGAAGACTCTTCGTGTAGTAAAGTGACTGATGCACGTTAATTACGATCTGTAAATGAATGAATGGATCCGCCCCATAAACGGGTGCGACGTATGGTGTGGCAGAAGTCGAATTCTTGGCCATAGATGGCGCCACTGGAAAATAAGAGCAATCGCACCCCCTCTGCCTAAACAGGCATACGTCAACAACAACAAAGTGTCCAATTCGGTCCCATGTTAAAGTCATTGCAAATGTGCTCGATATTTTAGTTCTAAATGGAACTAAATTTTTAACATTACATTTAATATTATATTATGCCACGAATAGAAGTATAGAAATGGTGTGCTAAAAAAAAATTTCTTTTTAATTTTTTTTAATAATTATCACCATTTGTATAAATTTAGAAAGCCCTGCTGTAAGTGATAATATTACCTTTATACGCTTTTAGTAGTCTATCTCATTTCCCTTTGAAAAAAAATGTGCTTAATCAATTCAAGCTATTTAATATTGAAAAAAGTTATTTTAAGGTTTTTTTTATTTACATTTATTAAACTTGTTATATTTTTTAAAGGACTTTAATGAAAAATATCTCTATTTTTTAAGTAAAATTATGTATTTGTCTGAAATATAATATAAAATTGTGTTATCGTTATTATTTAATAATATAATTATATCATTGAATAATAACAATGTATGTAAATTATTTAAAATTGTAAAGATCTATTTATTTTATAAGAAATCGATCGATTACTTAAATCATTAAAAATATAGAAGTTTAAAATAAAAATTTTAACAAAAAATATTTATCTCAGTAAAAATCAAAGGGATATTTTACATAATTTAGCAAATTCAAACTAGCATTTTGTTTATCAATATCAAATACTCGCAAATTATAATAAATTACACTTATATACATGATAAACTAAGAAACGCTAAACATTGTTGTATGAAATTTTAACTTACATTATTAAGATATTTTATTAATTGCAAAAATTTCTTTTTCTCGCTTAGTAATAAGTTATATAGAATTCATTTAATAACTTATAATGACAGAGTTATGATAACGATAAAAACTTTTGAGACTGAAAGTTTGAATCAGGCCATGGTTTTTCCCATGACGAAAAGTGCTTTTGGTCGAACTCAGATCGCGTGAATATTTAGTATAATATTTCTTTGTTTGGTTGGGCGCGTTTCGAAAAAAAGCGGTTTTTTCTCTCATGATTCATAACTTTCGGAATATATTTTTATTACATCGTGTGTTTTGATGAGAGTAAAATCATAATTCTAGAAACCTAATTCAATTGAACAGGAAAAAAATTGACTTGCGTTTTGAAATCAAATTTCTAAACTATTTGAACTTTCTAACTTATTTAAATATTAGTACTTAAAATTAGAGAAACGTGTATTTCAAATAAACAAGTTTAGAATTAAATTTTTTGGCTGGGATAGCTGGTTGGCAGAGCGCTGGACTCACGTTTGTTAGAACGTGAGTTCGAATCCAGTCGGCCGAAGACTCCCTGTTTTAAGTGATGCACATTAAATCTGTCGGGTCAGAAGGTCCTCCATGTTCCCATAACAAATCAATACCTCTGGGGGTACTGAAATGGAGATTGATAGTTCTCTAGTTTACATCAAAATTACGATCTATAGACAAATGAATGGATCCGTCCTACAAACAGGTGTGACGCATGAGCGTGGCAGAAGTCAAATTCTTGGCCATAGATGGCGCCACTGAAAAACCAGAACAATCGCACCACCTCTGACTTAATACCCGACGGCAACAACAGCAAAATTAAGTTTTTAACTTATGATATTCACTTTAGACTACTCCAGAACTCAACCGAAAATAAAAATAAAATTTGTGCATTTTTGTGTTGTGTATCGAATTTTCGCCACTGTGCTGTTATTTCTCAATGAATTGTACTTCGTATTCAGGAGTCTGTCCAGGGCCTGATTACCGAAAAGGCACAGGAAGCAAGTGCTTCCCCTGTAAAATTCTAGGGGGCCCCCAAATGACTGAAATTAAGGGCCCAATTTCTTATTTTTTGCAAAAGCAGAAAATAATAATTAAGGAAGTAAGAAAAAAATTGGCGTTAAAAAAAGAGACTAATCTTGCAAAGAACCTTTCGTATAACAACAAGAAATTTTATAATTTAATTTAGTGAAATATTTAAATTTTTTTAACATATGTGCTAGCTACTCCCTCATGTTTTTGTTACTATAAAGCACGTAAAGAAGGGTCCAACATGATTGCATAAGATCTCTGTATTCCTTTCTAAGGTTCTTATAGTTTTCACATGGTTCTTGTCTCTTTAAAATGTATTGTTTATGGGCGAAAAATATCAAAAGTTTCTTTTGCTCAAGTTAGGGGGAGGGCCCAAAATCCAACTATGCTTCCCCTATTTTCAGAGGTTAATCGGGCCCTGAGTTTGTCCAGAAATTTTGTGAAAGGTCCGTTTTAGTAAAATTGTGAAAAAAATGACTCGTAATTTGTGAATATAAAATAAACGTTAGGTCACATTCTTTAAACCAGGGTCCGCTTTTGTGAATTTGTGCAAATAGGGTCCGTTATTGCAAAAAACTTTTTAAAGGAGTTTTTTAATTGTAAAGACATACGAGATTATGCTCAACACTGTAAAATTATAATTAAAAAAAATTACATTTTAAAAAATATACAGCAATTGTTGCTTCTAAATTAGAGATGCAACATACAAATATTTGGTATTTAGCCTATACTGCTGAACACAGAATATTCATTTCGGACGAATAAAGGAAGGAGCTTCTGCCGAAAACAAAACTTAGTTCGTTTTCATTTGTCTTTCTCTCCCCCCCCCCCTTCCTGGGAAGGATTTATTCGATTAACAAAACAATAATGAAGATAAACAAATTTGTGAAGGATCCGATTAAAAGATAAATTATTTTGTGAAGGGTCTGTTTTTAAGTTAAAATATTTTGTGAAGGGTCCGTTTTTATGAAAAGATATTTTGTGAAGCGGACCCAAATTTCTTCTAAACAAACCCCTGGTATAGTATATACTATTAGACATAGAATGAAAGTTTCCTGTTTTATTTAAGTGTTTAGTGTTTGTAACAAGCATGAGTGTATGTTTAATGATTTTAACTTTATTTTTTTCATCTTGATATTTTATCCAAATAATTTACCACCGTCAGTTATAGTTTGTCTATAGATGGAAATCTCGTCTGCAGTCCATGACCGTCTGCTGCTATGGGAACTTTAAATAGCAAATTCAAAGAGGGGAACTTCTCTCTCTACAATTCCTATCTCTTTGCCGACCAGCTCCAAATTATTGACCTAACCCCTTAAACATTGACCTAACACCCCAACTTGATACAGTAAAACCATGTAGCTTTAGTCTGCACCACTGATACAGACGAATAGCTAGAGGAGTTCTTTCTAACATCTTATAATAACTCAGCTTTTGTACAAAAATTCTATTTCTTTTCATATTATTGCAATTTTTAATAACCAGTAGGATAAGACAATGACCCTCATTGTCAATATCGTCTTGCACTGTAAAAAATTTAATATCTAATTACAGTAAAAAATACCGGTACTCAAAGTGCTGATACTTTTTACTATAAACTGTATTTTCCCCGGAACATGTCACGGGACAAAAATTTGAAATACCGAAATTATACCGAATTACGGTATAATATTTTACGGTAAAAATGGATTTTACGACTGATGTATCCAAATTGCCGATTTTTTACCTTAATATGATCTGAAATTTCTTTGATTGTTAGTGAATCAAATGCACCTTTCATTATCTGGGGAGGAAAATTATAAAAGTCTGCGATGATCGGTATGACAGTAACATGACGTTTTTCTGTGATCTGTCTACACCAGGGATTTCCAACTTACATGAGGCCGGGGGGGCACAATTAAAAACACAAATCAAATGACGGGCCGCAGCTTTATCAAAATTTTACGTAGGACTCTGTTATGTTTGAAGGAACTTTAAATATTACTGTTAGATTTTTACCAAAATGTACAAAACAAAAGTATTGAAATACAAATTAAAATGAGAAGTAGATTTTTAAATTTTTTTTATTGTTATTAATAATATTTTTTAAAATATTAAATGAATAATAAAAATTCTGGCTACAATAACTTTAATGTGCACCTATGTATTAAACAATTAATGTGCAACAGATATCTAATTGTTAAGAAATAAAACTTTAAAAAGGTTGGCAATTAAAACTTACATAGTAGCACACAAAATATTCAATGAGAAAATTGAGGTTTGACTGCTGCAACCACCAGAGAATAGATATTTACATTTTAAATTTATGTGTGTGTAAATATTTTTGTCCAAAATGAGTGGTTTCAAAAATTTAAATCGGAGAATTTCTTCGATAAAATTTCTGATACACACATTCTAAATTATATTCACAAAATACAAGAAAGTTAAATTAAAAAAACAACATACACGATTATTTTTGTATTTAAATAAATATTATCTTGGATGTAAAACTTGAGAAATAAATTTCTTTGCACCGTTGGTATGTTTAATTTCACAGAAACGAAGAAATTAGTTTTTAATTAACGAGAAAAGTATTTTAAACCCATATAGATTTTTAGCGCAAAAAAATAACTAATATATTTTAGTTCGCGGGTCTAAAAAAAAGGCCTCGTGGGCCGGATGCGGCCCCCGGGCCGCCAGTTGGAAACCCCTGGTGTACACTATGATCAGTTTATTTCGCATACTGCTTTTTAAACAGAGAGACCATTTTTCTTGAAACAGCATTAAACAAAATGGAAATATAAAAAATGGGGAAAATATGTTTTTTTTTAAAGGGAAATGTTAAAAATGGAAACATATACTAGTAATCATAAATATAATAATGATGCAACATGTGAATAATAAATAAAGAGATGACCAGGAAAATAAAATAAAATGATGGACTCAAAAACCGAACGAATATACGTTATTAACGAATAGGATTAAGATGTCGCTTTAACTTCATTTGTCAGAGTTTAGAACATCTGGCCACCCAACTTCAGTCGTAAAGAAAAATGTCGTTTTATCTGTCCTATTCGTTTTGAAAAGTAAATTAATGTATTAAGCTACTATTTTATGAGGCTTAAGTTCTATAAATATACATAGTTAATATCATTCAAAAGTCCTGAGTATTATTTCAATACTCTTCTAAATCTCCGTTGGTGGCGAGCTATGTTAAATTTCTTCAAGGGCATTCTTGTTGCCAATCCTTGGTTTAAAATGTTTACAAGAAAAATGCTCCGTTTATAAAGTGCAATCTCTTTGGCAATTACAGCTATTATTGTAAAGCAATTTTTTTTTCTTCTCAAGAGCATTTAATGATCTTCTGTACAACGTTGGTTTAATAAGGTCTTTCATCAGATAAAGATGGAACAGAGACTGCGAATTGCTGACAATCTCATCAAAATGCTCGCTTGATATTCTTGCAAATGAGCGAGGGCTTCGTATAAATGAGCTTTAAGTTAATTGGTTGCCGCATAAAGTGAATCTGAAAGTAAAAACGAAATAGTGTTTCACGTTCGGTTAATGTGCAGGTGGTTTTTGAGTGAGGTGGCTGGAATGAGATTATGTTATGCAACCCATATCATTACAGCGCTAGTGCGGGAGATAAATGTTTTGTTTTTAAAGATTCTTCATTCTTATGATAAATAGATTACATGTTGTATACACTTAATGTACTTAAGAGGATGCCATATCGTGGGAGAAATCTTCCATGGCAAATTCTCCCTCCTCTACATAACTAATTTAAAATATATAGAAAAAGTGAGTTTAGTTACATTTAGAATAAATGACGTTTCATATGCTGAGAAAATTTCTAAATATCAAAATTTAAAGAAATTATTTAGGATTAGAATTGGATTATTTAGGATTAGGATTGGTTTATTTATTGGATTATTTAGGATAAGGATTGGATCATTTAGGATAAGGATTGTATTATTTAGGATAAGGATTGGATCATTTAGGATTAGGATTGGATTATTTAGGATAAGGATTGGATTATTTAGGATTAGGATTGGATTATTTAGGATAAGGATTGTATTATTTAGGATAAGGATTGGATCATTTAGGATTAGGATTGGATTATTTAGGATAAGGATTGGATTATTTAGGATTAGGATTGGATTATTTAGGATTAGGATTGGATTATTTAGGATTAGGATTGGATATTTTAGGATTACACAGTGGGGAAGTTATCCTGCAATAATTTGTCTGCATTTTGATATTTTGAAGTCATTTTTTTTTCAGTATTTGTAACTTTTTTATTCTAAGTTAAACTGAACTCACTATCTCTCTTAATTTTAAATTTTAATATACTCATGAATGTAAAATAGAATTTGCCATGAAAAGTTTTTCCCGAGTTATACTGTTTTCTCAACTATGCCATATGGTAATTTTTGTCGTTGTATAGAATTACTTGCTTGCATTCTTCAATTTGATTTTAAATGTAAATATTTGTTTATGTCATATTTCAGTTTTATATCTATATTTCCCTAGACGTTGGGTCGGTGGCAATTCGTTTTAGAAAATAGGTTGACAATAAGTAAAGAGGAAAAATTTCGAAAAATGTCCAATATTTTTTTGTTTTAAACAATATTTAAAATTTTTGATTTCTGTTTGGTTTTCTCAAATGGCTTATAATCCTTTTCCGCGTTATTAATGTATAATGCAATAAATATACTATGAAATAATTTCATACCCTTTTTTTATTGAAATATTTCTTTAAAAGGTTTTTTTTTTAAAAAAAAAAAACCTTTTTTGTTTACAAACTGCGCTGTACGAAATTCCGGATTAAATTATGGTAAAAAGTACCGCATTCATAGTGCCAAAACTTTTTACTGTCAAATCCATGTTTACCGGAACTTGATACAGAACAAAAAATCCGACATACAGCAATTTGTTTAGTAATAATTACCATGAAATCATTGAATCACTCGATTTAAATATTACGGTATAAAAAATCTAATAAATCTAATAAAAAATATTTTGCGGTAAAAATGGAGTTATCGGATGATGCAACATAATTTATACCGTAATTTGATCCGGAATTATTTACAGTGCATGCAGCAATAGCATAGCACTATAAATCTCAGAACGTAAAGTATAATTTTTATATACAAAACTGCGTAAACAAATAATAGAATGAAAAATAAATCCCAATTATATTGCACTAACTCTTCTGCGATGAGGCACTACTTCATCAACATAAAAGTGCTTTCAAACAACATTTATCTATACGAGGCACAAAATACAGGAAACTTACTAATGAAATTGGAGGAACACAATGCCAGTGACTCACTTTTAAAACTATCCCCGAATTTATATGTCATGATTATGCCTTGTATGCATCCATAATCCTATAGACGTAAAATGTGCATGTATGGGTATAAACGTGACTGAACCTTCTTCCACTATTAATGCCCGAGACAAAAGTGCCATAAAATAACCACTCATTCAGGGAGATAAGAGTCAAATAATAAAAATGGCTAAATAAAGTATACGGAGGCATTAGTTTATTAATACTCTGACAGATTTTATTGGGCGGAGAAAATTAGGTTAATAATATTTATTTATAAGATTCTATCTTATATTTCAATATGAGGATTTCTTTGAATCTCTTTATGAAATTTTAGTGCGTATTATTTGTTTTATGCATAAAGTGATTGAATTTATAGAATTTCGCATTTTACGGGTATAAACGAGAACAATAATTTGACTTAAAGTGTTATGTTGTGTTAAATATTTAAACTTGCGTAAAATAATTAAACTCTCATTCTTATATTTTAATTAATTATCTCCTTAAAATACTTAAAAATTTCACCCTCTCTCTCTCTTATAATTTGATAACATGATTTCTCAGAATCATTTTATATTCAAAGAAATTATAAGATTTAATTGTTTTTGTGCATGAAATAATCGAATAAAAAGAATTGTTTATTTTACTGGCATAAAATATAATTTAACTTAATAGAATTTATTTAACTTAACATAATTTAACTTAATTTGTATTTAATATTTAAATAAATGCTTTGGTGAAAAAGAATCTATCACAAGAGTTTCACTTAAGTTATTTAACATATTAGTAGAAAGTTATTTAACTTACAAATGTTAAATAGCTATTATTTATCCATATATAACTACTACTTAAAAGTAAAAAAAAAATATTAAACAGAACGATAATCAAAATCAACAGTAAGAAATTCTTTTCTAAAATATTTTAGAATTCTTTATGTTTCGGAAATGCAAACAGTTATTATAAACTTCAGAAAGCTTAAATTATATTACAAAAAGCGAAATTATATCTCAGAAAATATCCATTTAGGTAAATATTAGCAACACGATGTTTGAATATTGGAGGACATTTGGGCAATATTCATAAGTAGCAATCGTGAAAATAAAATTGCAGAAAAAATTTTGACTATTAAAAAGTTTTCTTCTAGATTTCACCCGAGAAAAATACATGAAATAAATCTTTAAAAGTATTATTTTTTTCCAGCTTAATAAAAAATATTTCATCAAAAGTTAGATTTGTTTATTAATGTTTGAATTGTAAATGTTAATTATAATTATTTAACTTAACAATTTAATTATTAATAAACAAATTATGCTTTCATTAATATTCAAAGGGCAAAATTTGCTTTTTCCGTTACATTTAATTCACTAGTATGCTAAAACTGAAAAAAAAACACACTACTATTTTATTCGTAAATTTGAGAAATAAATATTTTCATAATTATTATTCTCAGAAATAATAATATTATACTTAGAAAGGGGACTAAGTTGAAATCATGTTCTGAAAAAAATGTTTAAAACAGCTTAGAATGGAATAGAACAAGTTTTAACTTTGTAAGAAACTATTAGAAGAAGCAGTTTTTGAGGGCATACAATTTCAAAAAAATTTATTCAAAGCTAATATTGAATATCAGCATCATAAACCATTACGATTGTGCTGATTCGCTGTAACCGTAACAAGGCATTAAATTGAATCATATTTATAATCAAGTTGAACTAAAACATAGTGTAATGTAAGTTAAGAAGTTCGATTATGTGGTTTAACTTCGCACCATATTGAGGTAGCTGATAATTCGAACTATAGTATGGTTCAACGCTCTCCAAAATGTACAACATTGCATGAAAGAGTTTTTCAAGGATATGTTTTAAATGTCTAACTAATTTTTATACTCTTTCGACAGTTTTTTATTTTGTGAAGAAGCGTTAACAAAAATTTAAATGCAATAATACTTGTAGGTTTGTTTATTTTAACTTATTTTACGAACTTTTAAACACATCCAACAAAGCCCTTCAACCACTACCTTAAAACCAACGCTGATCAGAAGAGTTAGGCTTAAGATTTGCTGAGCAAACCTTTTACTTAAGGAGATTGCTAACAAGCATGTCGAAAAAAGAAAAAAAATTCCATAAAATATTTCTTAAACTACTCTGTTTTAGCACAAAAATATAAAACGCCAACGCCCAGTTCTATTTTCTTTACAAAACTAAAGCAAATGGTGACGTTTCAAGGAAATTTCTTTTATTCACCGGCCGAAAATTTCAAAACCGAATACTTAACTGCGACTATATTTGTTTATGACACCTACGTTTGCGTGGACGAGTACGGAAGCAATTTCTTTCTCTCTTCTACGGAATATGTCACGTTTGGAACAATGGTCCGTATAATGTCTCTCAATGAAGGTTTTGATGTGAAAGAAGAATTGCTTCAGAACCCGTGAACGGTTGACGATTTGATGGAATTTATTAATAATCGATACTGAGCGCCATTTTTTAGATTATAATATCGTTTGGTGATACGAACATCTATTTTTATAGGTTTTATTGAACTAACAATAAATTTATGCGTTATTTGGCTTTACGATGAATTTTGTTTAGGAATAATGATCTATACGTGCTTAAGCTAAAATTGTTTTTGTTAATGTAAATAATATTTTATTTATCTCTAAGTTAAAAAACTAAGGGTAAGTGATGACAATTCGATAGAATTTATTAAGAACTGATATTAAGTGTCTTTCTTTCATTACAATATCATTAGGAGATGGGAACATGTGTAATGAGTTTTATTGAAATGGCAAATAAGTTATGCGTCACTTGGGTTTTTAATAAATTTTGCTTGGGAATTAAGAAATTTACGTGTTTTAGCTAAAAATAATTTTGTTACTAGAAACACATTTTTATCTCTCAGGTAGAAAATTAAGAATATATACGGATATTTCGATGAAATTTTTTAATAACCGATATTAAGCGACATTTTTTAAAATTATAGTATCATTTGATGATGAGATCATGTGTTACAGGGTTTATTTAAATGAAAAAACTGTTTTGCATCATTTTATCTTTTTAATGAATTTTGTTTTGGAATAATAAGCTTTACGCGTTTCGGCTAAAAACAATTTTATTACTGTAATCGCATTTTTTTTTCACCTCTAAGAAGGAAAAGTTAGAATATATGCGGACAGCTTGATGAAATTTATTAAGAATCGATATGGAGCGACATTTTTTTTTATGACAATATCATTTGGTAATAGGAAAATGTGTTATAGGTTTTGATGAAAATGCAAAAAAAAAAATCCTGCGTTATTTGGCTTTTTGATGAATTTTGTTTAGGAAGCATGAACTTGTATGTGTTTTAGTAGAACATATTTTTGTTACTGAAAACACATTTTTTTCATCTCTAAGGTAGGAAATTAGGAATATGATAGACTTTAAAATGAAGAATTTTCCCCGCACACAAAATCTCAATTGAAGAATTTTCAGCAAGCATTGATTAACTATTGTAACTAGTTTCAACCTTTCATCGCCACCTCATTTTGGAAAATTTATTTAAAATATCAGGGATTTTTCTTAAAATGTTTAATTTTTATAAAACTCTATACTGATTCATACCGCAGGAATGAGTTAGATGAAAAGCCAAAAAAGCTGAAATCCAAAAATGTTATATGCGAAAACACTTTTAAATTATTGAAAAAATGCCTGAAATTTAAAAAAGAAAAAAAATGTGTATAGGAAACATTTATCCTCAGAATGTCATCATTGTTTTAATAAAAGTCTCAATGCAAGATTTTACTTAAATTGCGTGAATATGAATCACAATGTGTGCATTTTAAATCACCTGAATATGAATCTCGACATTTAATTTGAAAATCACGTAAATAAGAATCTCGATGTTTAATTTTAAAATCACGTTAATAAGAATCTGTATGTTTGATTTTAAAATCGCGTGAATACGAATCTCGATGTCTGATTTTAACATCCAACGCCGATTTCAGTTAGTTTCCATCATATCATTTCTAGTTTATGTTAATGATAGTTTATATTTATATGAATGCAGTAATTGCTTACATGTATGGAATGCTTCGCAATATGTAACAGGGTGCGTAGCGTTTGTAAAAAGTACTTAAAGGTGCTTTTTGGGGGATTTCGTTTTTAAAAGCTTCTAAAGGTGCTTTTTTCAGCTGGCGTTTTTAAAAAGTGCTTTTTCCGAATAATTTTTTTCTTTCCCTTCAGTGATATCTGGTGGATCCCATGAATTTCACGAAAAATGGGGAGTTTGCTACGTAATCATTCACGCAGACCCTCATGTCGTACCCATGTTATGACTTGCGCTTGCGCGCACACTTGAAACCGAAACCAGAGTGCTCCAATTCGGATAGAGAATATCAGATCCTTATGAAATGTTTTTCTTTTTAATTTATTTTAATTTTATTCTTGTTTATTTTATTTTACTTCTTACACTTTTTTTGACGTAGGGGGTAAGGGTACTTTTGTTCTGAGTTCAGGGTCAAGTTGAATTCACTCGGTGATGTGGGAAAGTACTGATTGTTTCGATTTAAGCCCGTTTCTTTTTGGGTTTTTTTTTAACGCTAAAACTGTTTATAAAAGTTTGTTTTTCAATAATATCCTTGATTGAATATTAATTTTTTGAGTGCTTGAAAATTTTTGTGAAGTGCTTGAAAAGTTTTTAAAAAGTGCTTATTTTTGATTCAAAGATTTGGCTACGCACCCTGTGTAATTAGTACATATTATATATTGCGAAGAATACAAAGGTTGTAGTTTTTTTTTTCAATAACTCTCGACCAATGTTGCCTTATATTCGATGTTTAAAGGTGATTCTTTTATCTGTTCCAGCTGCGCAAATAAAACCTTAAAAAAATTACATTATTTAATGTAACTCTCATCCCAAAAACATTGTTAATATTCAGGCAAAAAGAACAAATGCGACTGTGCTCGCTTAGATAAAGATAAATGAAGATATACTTTTGTCTAGTATGAAAATCTTGTAATACAACTTTCGTCATATGATTTTGGTATTTAATTACGACACTTATAGAAAAGATAACCAGTCATTACAAGTCGTAGTAGATTAGGAAAGATTGAAATTATTTCCGACTTTTTAATTACTATCAGACATCTTATTTTCCACCATTATTTGAACTGGTTTCCATTAGTGGTTGGTTTTTAGATTTCTATCTGCCATTTGAAAGCTGAAGAGTACAGGTTTCTTTTGAAGTAACCGATTTGATATATCATCCATAATAGTGCGTCACTAAGTAGAAAATAGTAGGGATTCCTAGAAGATAAAAGAGATTTACTTTAGTTATGATGTTTGCTAGATAGGGTTTTTTGTTTTGCTATTGGCTTTCGTTTTTCAAATTATTTCTTATAAGTATCGCAGTCCAGTACGATATACATTTGTTGCAATATTTTCTATTTGCTTTTTTATCATCTAAAGAACCTTGTTTTAATGTTATAGAAAACTATTATATTATCTAAAATTCTTGTTCAAAATAATTGTTTTTTAATAGCAGGTACTAATGATTTTTTTTTTGCAGTTTGTTAACCACATGTCACGCGCAAGAATATTAAACATAATTTTGATTTAAGACCATTTATCAATATGAATAAAGATATTTGTATTTATTAACATTTGCACAATTGTATATTAAGTATAAATACACCATTGCAAAAAAAATTTTTATTAAAATATTAATTAAATTGCTTACATTATGTTAACGATAAATTACGTCACCAATCAAAGTATGATTTATGTTTTTACGTATTAAGGTTCACATATTGGTGTATAAAGTTTTTTTTCTTCTTCTTTTTCCTTAAATGATCCTTAAAATTAATTTTAATTTTGCAGTTTTGTTATTTGCAGACAAAGGAGGATGCAACAATTAGACATTAAATCCATGCCATTTGCGTGGCAATTACACAATTTATTTTGTTATACGGCTCAAAGTTTTTATTAATACGTTTAAAACTATTTTTATTCATTCAAATGTAATAAAATATTTTTTAATCAAAGTTAAAAATTTTCAAAAAGTGCTTTTTTTTACTAAAATATTAACTAATTTGCATGTGTCACGTGTTACGTATTTGCTACGTACAATCGAATTACAGGTTTATGTCTCATGATTCAATTCTAACCCTTTTTTGTCTGTAAAAATACTTCTTTTTATTCAAACAATAGGAATAATTTAAAGAGATCACATTCAATCCTTATTATTAACAAGATAACAAAATAACAATTGTTTAAAAGAATCAGTGCAAATACATTACTAAAAATGTGCTTCTTTAAACGAAATGCTTTTGCGTCTTAGCTATAAATTGATTCGATATGCACATGAAAATGTGTGTGAAAAGTTAACTATCGAATAAAAAGCGAAAAATAAGGAAATGGACTATAAAAGTGAAAAAGTAAATAAGAAAATAAAACTAAATGCGCTGTAAAAATTTTTAGTTTATCGCAACACCAAGCATGGGGGCAACTATACGCTTTTTACAGTAAAATTTTTTACAGCTCTTATAACATCTCACCTTCTGAGTGAGATTTTTTTTCTTCACATTAACAGCTTTAAAAAGCTTAGATATAACCTTAACACCATACATTCCTCTATATATGGTGTTAAAGTGGTCATGCCCCACTTTCAAGCGAAGACATAATTTTAATTTCAATTATACAATCAAAAAATATATAAATACGTTGAATGTCACGCTAATTTTGCATGGCTTGCCTGTCTGGTCACAACGGTAAATAACTACAATCTAAATTTGCAAATATTGACAGATTTTGCTAGTTTTTTTAAAAGGTTTAGCATGACGTAGCTGAGAAAGTGGTGAATTATATAAGCTTACGAATTATTTAGAAATAGTGGTGGATAAAAATCTACTAAATTGAATTTATTAAACCAAGAATCACAATTAACAAACTACCACTTGAAAATATTTATTCTCTGTCCGGAGCAACTTGGCATCTCTGTGTATATAAATAAAACTATTTTTGTGTGTTCTATATTGAATTAATTTTTTCAAACTATTTTAGTAACGAAAATAATATTAAAAAATTAAAAATTTACTCGAATTATGTGTTTCTAATAATCTTGGCTTCACCGGTCACTGTTGACCCCCGTGGCGCTACAAACAAACTAAGTACCGGTCACCGGTGACCCCCACGGCATTCAACGTGTTAAAATCATCTATTATTTAAGCAGCGAAAACATCACCTATTTTACAACGCGTGAAATTTAAAGCTACAACTTAAAACATCTCACCTTCTGTGTGAGATATTTTTTTACATTCTTTTTTGCATTAACAGCTTTATAAAGCTTAGATATCACCTTAACACCATGCATGCATCTATTAACAATGGAATACCGAAGGGGAAAAAAAGAGCATTAAAAGTCTATTACTAATAGCTTAATGAACAGTTATTCAGCTGTCTCTATAATTAAATATGAACAATTTGTAACTTGATCATCATTACTTAAACGGCAAAATATAGAGAGAAAAAATATGTTGAAAGAAAATCACCTTTATTATGTCAGGTTTCGAGACATATTACAGAATTATTATTCTTTGTATTGTCAGTGAACCTTTTTAGCTGTAAGTAATACCATTATTATGGAAACGTGATAAATAACGTGATATTGTTGTAACAAGTCAACGTCTATTTTTTTTTTTTTTTTTTTGATTCACTAAGAAGGATATTCACAAACTGAATAGTTTTAAGTTATATTTTCAAATATTAAAAACTCGTCTTATATTTTCTTTTTATTTCATTTATAACAGCTGTATGTTTTAAAATTTTTAATTATTTTATTTATTTCGTCTCTCCAGTTTTAATTAATTCGTATATCTTAATTTAATTTTTTTTGTCTTATAAAATACATACAATGAGTTTAATTAGCACAAAAAAACTTAGTATTTTTTGTTTTTCTCTATAAAAAAAGTTAGCTATCAGGGGTCTGTTCAGAAGAAATTTGGGTCCGCTAACGGACCCTTCACAAAATATCTTCTCATAAAAACGGATCCTTCACAAAATATTTTAACTTAAAAACGGACCGTTCACAAAATGATTTTTCTTTTAATCGGACCCTTCTCAAATTTGTTTATCTTCATTATTATTTTGTTAATCGAATAAACCCTTTCCAGGGCAGAAAACAAGAAAGATGGATGTAAACGAATTAAGTTTTGTCTTCGGCAGACGATTCTTCCATTATTCGTCCGAAATTAATATTCTGCGTTCAGCAGTATATTAATTTCGCTAAATAGGCTAAATACCAAATATTTTTATGTTGCATCTCTTATTTAGAAGCAGCAGTTGTTGTTTATTTTTTAAAATTTAATTTTTTTAATTAAAATTTTACAGTGTTGAGCATAATCTTGTATGTCTTTACAATTTAAAAACTCCTTGAAAAAGTTTTTTTTTTTTTTTGCAATAACGGACCCTATTTGCTCAAATTCATAAAAGCGGACCCTGGTTGAAAGAATGTGAGTAATTTTTTCACAATTTCACGAAAAACGGACCTTTCACAAAATGTTTGGGCAGACCCCTGGCTATATTGCTCTCTAGTTAAATATTGCAACCAAAAAAATAATAATAAATGTTTTAAAAAATTAAAGAAAATAATAAATGTTTTTCAATAATGAATCTGACATTTTTATGGTCCTTTAAGTAGCATTTGACAACTCAACATACAGTTTGAGATAAAAACATTATAACTTATTATAAAGCTTAAAGTTTTTGTATAAGTATAAATAAATCTATTTTTTTATAGATTAACATATATACAACAACATATATATAACAGAGATATTTTAAGCGTCAGTGACATCGTTACAAAATGTGTTTTTTTTCCCTTTCAAATGAGAAGAAAAACATTAGTTAATTTGCATTTATCATGTGTGAAACTTACTGTGGAATTGCCATGCTCCTAAAATTACCTGCAATCACGTAAAAATCTGCATTTTTTGATAATTACCTTAAAAATATATTTCTTAAATTTATTATAAGAATCTAACAATGTTACAAACTTGTTATAAAGGTTAAAGTTTTCGTATGAGTATAAATAAGCCTATTTTTTTTATAGATTAACAACCAGTACAAAGATATTTCAGACATTAGACACATGTTTACTAAATCTGTTTTTTTTTCTCATTTGAGAAAAAAAATCATTAATTTGCATTTGTCATGTGTGGAACTGCCATACTCTTAACATTACCTACAATTACTTACAATCTGGTTTTATTTATAATTATCTGAAAAATATAGTTCTTAAATTTATTAGAAGAATCTAATGATGAAGAAAAAATCCTAATGGAAATTTTCTTCATTAATATATGAAAGATTTATTATGAAACTATAACTTGCAATAAGTGAAAGTGGAAATTAGTGTTTTATTAATTTAAAAACTATAAGATCATATATTTCTTACAGATTAATACTTTAAGCTTTTCCTGATTGATAATTATCATAAAACTGAAATTAATAATATGTATAAAAATTTAAATTATGGAAAAAATGGCTTTTAATGTAATTTCGAAAGATGACTTATTATATGTTTATTACATTAAAATTATATTTATGAAAATGGTAAACAAATTTGTAGCCTGTCATAGTTTCGCCGTAAATAATTGTAATTGATCTTTGTTATTATTTATATCGTGCTTTTATGTGTAGGTGTTATTAATTATGTAACAAAGGAAATTCACGACTAAACCTCAGAAATAAAACTCACAAAATATTATTTTCTTAAGCTTTTCAGTTCTTAAAAATGTTTAAAACTTCTATATCAACTATTGAATTTAAAACCAATTTTTAAGAAATTGTTTAATATTAATAAAAACTGCTTATTATATTTATATAAAAAACAAAAAAAAAATATTACGAAAAGAATTGAAATATTCATATGCATGTGCTATATTATATTTTGAGAACAAAAATAGTACATTTTTAAAAATTATAATTGTAAGAGGAAATTTGATTTCGACATATGCTAATCAATATGAATTATGACTTTTAAAACTAAGTTAGTTAATTTTCAGTTTCATTAAAATGATGGTTATTATTGAAACTTGTTAAATTTATAAAATATGTATTGAATAATATAACAGTAATTTTTCTTTTTGTCAAATTACACGTTAAATTATTCGTTTAGTAGACACATTTAGTATTTTTTAAAGGTAAATCGAAAAGTTTTCTGGGAACAAAGTCTGTTGCAATTAAATTATTAATCTAAATTAATAAAATTAGCTTAAAAGAAAGTTTAATATTCCAAAAAAATACAATAGAATAAAAAATGATTTTTTGATCTAAATAATTAGCACATTATTTGTTACATAAAAATTACATTTGCCTTTTGTTTGTTTTAAAAAGTCCTTATAAAATCTTATTTTAGCTATAATATATTATTCAGTACAATTTGTTTAAAATATGATATAATGCATGTAAAAACTAAGTCAAACTGCTTTACTTTTTGATTCGTAAATACATAAGTATTTGGAGTAATCATATATTGTGATTCAATGCTTACAGAAACAACACAAAAACCTACAAAATCTCACCATTTTCATCTAAAAATGGAATAAAAAGTCATTTCAATTCTTGTCATTCCCTCAATAATTTATAAAGTAGTATTCTAAACTGGATAGTCAAGTTTTTTGTCTTTTGTATGACGCGCTTGCCGCACACATACTTTACAAGGCACGTGCTGTTTTTATAGAAACCAGAATAGAAAGCGAGAGTACATTTCGCGTGCCTAGTTAATCTCGACTCCTGGGGCGATATGGATTAAAAAAGACTGAGTTTGATAGATGTAATCAACCTCTCTCTACTCTACCCTCTGGGTTCATACGACCCCACTAGATAGAAACCTTGAACCCACAGCATCAATTCTTTATATTACCCATTATAATTGGCTTATTCTGAATTGAAAGTTAACAACGGAAATAATATACAAATGTATGTTACCCCATACCTGCCAAGTCTCCTATTTTTAAAGAAGACTTCTGTATTTTGCGACTATCTTTTGTTTACCCGTACATTCTCAAATTTATCCGTATTTGCTGAAGAAATTTTAAAAAAAATATTTCTTTAATAAAATATCCGCTGATGTCAAAAATAAAATTAAAAAATCTTCTAAAATCTTTAATTGATATTTTTTGCTTATTATTTGAAAATATGAGCAAAAAAATCTTCTTCAGATTAGGATATATATATATATATATATATATATATATATATATATATATATATATATATATATATATATATATATATATATATATATATATATATATATATATATATATATATTTACTTCGCTAAATATAAGTCCTTACATTATTTCTAATCTTGACTTACATGATTATGCATGATGTATCAAAACTAAAAATGTGGCTAGTAAAATCTCCGTTATTTTATTTTTCCAATGTTTTTAGGTATGTTACCCTATAACGAGGAAGGCATATTGTAAGGAATCCGCTGTTACTCTATTTTTTTTTCCAAGTCTCATTTGCGTTGCGAATATTAAAGTTACAGAAATTGTAGGTTTATAACAAGTCAAAAATTCTTTGATATCCGCTTCTGCGGCTTTTTTTTTCCCTTCCTTTTTCTTAAAAAAATAAATAAATTTTCTACTTCTTAAGTGAGGAATATTATACAAAAAGCAACAAAATGGAAGCTATTTTCATTATTTTTTCGTTGGTATTATTTATAGAATGAGAAAATTAGCGTAATTTCACATATTTCTTACCAGTAATCTCAAACCTTTACGTTTACAAAATAAACATGCATGGGTGACAGACGGCCAAGATATCTTCCACTTTACGGAATAAAAACTATCCCGATAATTTTAGGTAACTTGTCTCACTCTTCAAAAAAATATCCTTTTCGTTGATCACGTACTAATAATGGAAAAGTCACTTTCAGTCTTTGATATTTTTTTCAAATTCTTCAAAATATACTTAGAGAGTTATTTTAACTTATCAAATATTTAAGTCATGAAATTTCTCATACTTATCAATAAGGTTTAAATCTTACAGACTTTTGAGGAACCCGCAACAAATTATAAATGAAAAAGAGTGTTTTTGAACACCTCTGCCGGAAAATATAGCTATAGGCTTGTAACTTGTATAGATTACTTTGGTTATTCAACGCAATAACTGCATAAAATTTTGTAATCCTAAGTTTCAATATTCATAGAAAAATGGACATTTTTGTTCAAAAAAAATTATTTTTTTGCTTAACATTTTCTTATTATAACTGTAAAAATATTCTATAAAATGAAACAAAATTTCTGACGCAATTTTTAATTAGTAGGAATATCTTCATTTTAAAATTTGAGAATGATATAATTTAAATGTTCCAAAATTTCGTATCATATTTAAAATAGTCAATTCGTGAATTTTCAGTTCCAGTGTAATTTTATAAAAAGGAATATAACTATACCCGAAGGCTAATTATTATTCTTTAAGTCAATAATATTTCCTACATGTGTATGTTTTAGGTATTCAAAAACTTATGTCAAGCATTGAAAAGAATGTAAAGTGAACTAAATTATATTTTGAAGTTTTTATTTTATATTTCCAAAAAATATATTTGAGTAATTAAACTTTTGTAATGAATCAAACAATGATAACCTTATTTTCTTATGTGTAAATTTTTAATTTAACTTAGATAGTTCTCAAAGTGTCTTTATTCCTGATTTCCTGCACTAACATTGTCCTTATTCCTGATTTCCTGCACTAATATTGTCCTTATTCCTGATTTCCTGCACTAACATTGCTCTTATTCCTGATTTCCTGCACTAACATCAGCATGAAGTTTACTAGGTCAATGTGGGTAAGAATCATAATAAGTGACGTAAAAAGCAAAATTTTAAAAAAAAAGTGGCTTTTCTACGTGGGTAATTTTTTAAATGTACTCGTTAAGTATAATTCAATAGTTTTAAAATAATCAAATTTCATTAACGATTTTTTTTATGATTTAGTGTTTATAGATACTTCATGCAATAAAAAACATAATTAATTTTAACATTTAATTTTTGTTCAAAATATTTATTGGTTCCATACAGTTTTTTTTCTCATTACTTTTTTAAATTATAAGAGACACAAATTTATAAGCATTTCATGCAATCATTTTTATTTATTTTCTTACTTATTATTTAAATGCATTCAGTAACAAATTCTATTATGTCACGCACCTATATTTATTCAATATTTCTTTGGTATAGTGATTATTAATCAGGAGTTATGGTCATCGGAAAAATAACACACGATTTGACCCATGCCCCTAAATCCGTATAGGGTTATCTCAACGATCAACCCTTCCGTGTCACGATCATACGATATTGTTCCTGAAGCCTAACTACATTTTGATATTGAATCAAATGGGATAATGATAAAAGTTAAGAAAGTTTATATATTTATTTACCTTATTCATCAGTATTCAGTTTCTTTATCTTGAATCATTCTAAGTACCTTATTTTAACTTGTCAAGTGAAAACAATGTGCAGAAATAGTATAAGTGGTTACATTGTGACTATTTTAAAGAGATTATAATCTAAAATTCCAAATCATCCTTTAAAATTGTCTAGAACTATCATTTTTTATTATTTAAAATGTAATGGCTTTCTTCATAAACTACAAATTTGAATTAAAAATATATTATTTCGTAATTGGATTTTACCCTGATATTATGTCAACATGTTTTTCTTTTACATCACTACGATGTTATAATGTTTTGTTTTGTACCACTACTTTGTCATAATTTAACTTTGTAACTATAGTATGCCATAATTTTTAATGCATCATTAATATATCCTACTGATTTATTTTACATCACTCTTGTGTCGTAATTTCACTTTGTAAGAATGGTATACAATAATTTTTAATGCATTATTAGCATGACATTTGTGACATAATGTTTAATTTTGCATCATTACTATGTCATAATTTGACTTTGTAACGATAGAATACCATAATTTTTTATTCATCATTAGTATATCCTAATGATTTATTTTACATCATTATTATGTCATAATTTGACTTTGTAAGAATAGTATACAATAATTTTTAATGCATTATTAGCATGACATAATGTTTAATTTTGCATCATTACTATGTCATAATTTGACGTTATAACGATAGAATACCATAATTTTTTATTTATATCCTAATGATTTATTTTACATCATTGTTATGTCATAATTTGACTTTGTAAGAATAGTATACAATAATTTTTAATGCATTATTAGCATGGCATAATGTTTAATTTTGCATCATTACTATGTCATAATTTGACGTTGTAACGATAGAATACCATAATTTTTATTCATCAGTAGTATTTCATAGTGATTAATTTTGCATTATTACTATGTCATAATTTTACTTTGTAACGATAGTATGCCATAATTTTTAATGCATCAGTAGTATGTCATAATGATTAATTTTGCATCATTGTTATGCCATTATTTGAATTTTTATCTGTTTAATTTAACTGTTTACCATGACTGTTACGATATGACTACTTTAATACTCATATTATGATTATCTTAGATCCAACGCAACCATTTTAATTTTAATATCAATATCTATAAACTTTGGTGTTATAATTGAGGTTGCGAATATAATAATGTTTAGTTTATTCTTCATATTCAGATATAAATTTTTGTTGTAGACGTAAGCATAGTTTTTTTAATGATAACCAATTACTAAAATAAGCTTTACTTTAATTTCTTCTAATTAATTACAGATGTTTGAGTTCCAGTTTGCGAAATGGCGTGCAGTTAATTGAGACCAATATGTTGTTACCTCATTTAAAGTGTTGTATTGGGCCTCTTAGCAACTTGGGTGGCTTCCAACTTGAGTACAATTTGAACACCCAAGCCTAGTCTTAGTCATCTGATCAGTTTTGGATGTTCTGCTAAAATCCCAACTTTAATTGCAGCTTTCTAGTTCTCAATTAATGGATTTGTTCCATCGACGCCTCTTCACCTCTTGGCGGAGTTGGCATAAAACCTTTTGTCATGATTTTGGTAGGATTTAGATTAAGGGGCACTTTAAAGGATGCCTCACTTACAGGATCTACCCATTATTTTCTTGTTCGGAGGGGATGAGCAGGAGCCTTCAGGAGTAACCTATATTCATGATTCACTAAAACTTATGATTTTTGCCTAATGGAATTCATACCAAAAATAAAGGATGCAATGTTACAAATTTAGATAAAATTTCATTTTTATTATAAACATAAGGATCATGTATTTTCAATGATATTTAATATATTTACATTCGTAAACTGGAATAGAATCTCCCTTAATCGGACCCCTCGGGATATCATAACCCCTCGGGATATCACACGCTAATTTCAAAATTAAATACCTCACTTACAGGATCTATCCCAGGGCTCGAAAAAACTCAGAAATTTTACCCGTCCCCGAGGACGGCTCGTCCAACAATGCACCCGTCCTCCGTTGAAATTAACCCGTCGCTTTTAAATAAATAAAAAAATAAATTTCTCCAATTTATTACAAACATTTATATAAATTGCACAATGAATTAGTCGTTACTAGGATTACATTATACAGTAATAAAAGAAATACTAGGTTACTAATAGTAACCAGTATTTCTTTTATGAAATAACTTAAATGACAAGGGTCAAGTTATCTGGAATGTCAAGTTATCCGAGGGTACTGCGTTTTTTAAATGAATCAAATATGACGTTTGCCAGTTCCACAATCAAGCCAATGATTTACAGAGGTTTCTGAACAGAAATCTGAAAGGGGTTTTCCATTTAGGTAGATGTTCATAATTGTTTTTAAAGCTTCTTGTTTAAGACCAGTACGTATTGTGCTTGTGCTTTTTTGTAAGTTTATTGCTGCAAAGCCCCTTTCAACCGTTGCAGTACTCCCAGACAGAGAAAACATCAATATATGCGCAGTATGTTGCTGTATTGTGGGTCATTTTGCTGCCTTGTAGCTTACAAGACTCTTGTAACATAACAAAAATTTAAAATGTATCACGAACATTAACGGGAAAATGGCCGTCCGCGCGGACGTCGGATTCGAGAAATTCGTTGTCCGCGGAAAATTTTTGACCGTCGAGGACGGGCGGACGGGCTGTTTTTCGAGCCCTGATCTATCCATTATTTTCTTGTTTGGAGTTGATGGACAGCAGCCTTCAGGAGTAACCTATATTCCTGATTCATTAAAACTCAAGATTTTGTCTCATGGAATTTATACTAAAAATGGGGGATGCAATGTTACAAATTTAAATAAAATTTCATATTTACTATAAAAATAAGAGTCGTGTATTTTCAATGATATTTATTATATTTTGAGTCATAAACTAGAATAGAATTTCCCTTTATACACGAACTTATACACTAGTTTCAAAATTAAATGCCTAAAATTTAAACCTAATTCAACTAAACGAATTATTTTATACAATGCAAGAATAACCTTGCGCAGTTGCTCCCAAAATGGGGAATACGTTCTTTTTAAAAAGACGCCATACGACGGGAGAAACTTTTCGTCGCCAATTCTCTTTCACACCTCCATATAACTAATTTGAAATTTAATGTATATAAAAAGTGAGTTCAGGCAAACCTAGAGTGAGCCATGAAGTTTTTGAGTACTGAAAAGAAATTTAAAAAAAAATCAAAATGGAAATAAATTATGTGAAGATAACTTAAGATTGCACAATCGAGAAGTTTTCTTCCAATAATTTGTTCGCATTTTGATATTCTGAAATTTGTTTCAGGAATTCAAACTTCTAGGCTTGCTTGGACTCAATTTTTCTACAGTTTAAATTTTAAAATAGTTTTGAAGGTGTGAGAGAATTTGCCACGAAAATTTTCTCACGTGGCATGGCGTCCTCTTAAGCGATACCCCAGAACCGAAGCTAACCGTAAAATCTGTGCTATTAAAAATAAAGAACGTATATTCAGCATTTCTTTCTTTTAAAAAAATGAATTTTTTTATGAATTTGTCATTAATAAAACACCCCTTGTTAAAAATATTATAATAAGTCTCAATTTTATTTAAATATATTAGTATCTATATATATATTTCTCTTACACGGCGACAAAAAAAAAAAACCTCATTACAACTCCCCGAATGGCAACGCTAGAAAATCGACCAATGATTGCCGCTAAAAATGTCACATGCCAAATCTAGCTGAGATGGCTCAACATATAGCGCTTTTAAAAACGGAAACTGAAATAACCAGAGAGAGCATAAGCTAGGCAGAAGTGAGTAGTCTTTGTCGATAGATCTCTATTTTAGTATTTTGTCGAAAGCGCTTTTTTTCACGAATTTATATATTACGAATTTATTTGATGATTTTTGATTTATATCACGCATTTATTTGTTTTGCTAGAATTTATTTGTTTATGCAGGTTTTTCCATTGCAATTCACTTATTTCAATTTTTAATAGACTTAATTATAGCCAAAATTTTAACCTTTTTAAAGAGATATCAGTTTTAGAAATTTTATCTTAAGATTTTATACTATAGCACATTTCTAATAGGTTTAACAAATTACATGTCATTTATTTGAATTAAAATATATTTTAATGACTTAGTATTTACTAAAAAGGTGCAATTTAAAAAAAAAAAAAAAAAGTTGTTATATGGATTTGAATTATTGTTTTGAATTCTTCGAATTTTGTGCATTTGCAATGCACCTAAGTTAGTTGCGAGCGAAGCGAGCTTGGTTTGCGAAGCAAACCATATAAGATTGCGTAGCAATTTTCGGGTGTCGACAAGCGTTAGCGAGCAGGGGGAGCAGCCCACTAGTATATAAATAAAAACAATGCACTGTACAGTCAGTTTTTTTATATATTCACTAATCTTTGTTCTTATATATTTAACTTGAAACAAAAATGGGGATGATTTTATAACCATGTAGTTATTCATGTATCTTCTACAATTGTTTAAGCATTATTTGATTCCTAACTTTTAATATTATTTTTTTGTGTTGCGATAGCAACGATGTATATTTGAAACCATCTGAAATTAAATCAACAGATGGTTGCTGACAAGACCTAACTGAAAATTTTTTACCTTTTACTCATTAACACTTACAATTATACAATTGAATTCCTTTGATGCAAAAAATAAAGAATTAATATCATTCAGTGAATTAGGAGAGATATGACAACTCCATTCTTCTAGATTTTTTTCTATTGAAGGATGTAATATGAAATGGATAGAATATTCAAATAAGTAGAATACAAAAAATCTCCGTCAAATTTATTATTTTTTATTTAGTTTTTAAATGAATGTAATTTGCAAAATGTTTGTAATTTACAATTGGTGGAAAGTTTGTGATTTATAATTGGTCAAATGTTCGTAATTTACAATTGCTGAAATGTTTCAAATTTACAATTGGTGCAACTCTGGTTTACGAAATTTAAAATATTTATATTTGTTTTCATCCCTTTTATTTTATTTGTATTGCAGATTCTATTACCTCAGCAGTTTTAATGGTGCTAGATGATCTTTTATCCAAATTTTATCCAGTATTATTCCAATTAAGGTGAGTAATTTAATTATAAATTAAAATATAATAAATTATTCTGAATTTTATTGTAAGTTAAAATCCAATTAGTAATGATAAACAGTAAATATTTAAAAAAATATATGTTTCATGAATTGCAAGTATCTTGCGTTATATATGAATTTAATCCTTATTTAGAAGTAACTCAATCAATTTCATGACACAGAATCCATTTCAAAGTTTATAAATCAAGTAAAAAATGCTAAAAATATCACTATGTTTAATAAGAACATAGTTCAGTATAGCATAGTTGCAAAATTAATAATTTTCTTCCAAATTGAATTAATTTATTGTATGAGCAAAAATGAAAAAAAAAAATCTGCTTGATAGTTTTCCCTAAATTATTCAACTACGTTTATAGCGAATGTAAAATATCATTCAATTAACATAATATAATGGCATGAAATATTCGAATTATTTAAATCTTAAAGAATATTTAACGCGAAGAAACATTTTTAATAAAGTCAATTTTCATTAAAGTCATTTTTCTACTTGATGAACGCGAATAATGTTTCAAAGACCTAAAAGTGGGTAGTGAATCTTAGATTAAGAAGAAATGGTCTAATATGATTCAAGAAACCAACACACATTTCAGTTTTCAAAGTAACTTCTGTTTCTAAATCCATACAGAAGCAACATGTAATTAAAAGTCGTAAACTTTTATGTTCCAGCTGATACATCTTGCTATATTTTTATTTACTTATAGAAGTAATATGAATGTTCCAAGCAACATTTCACTTGTAGTTGTGAGATACAGCTTCACAAATTGTTGGTCTCATTTAGTATTTTGTATTCACAAATATGTATACTGAAATTCTTGTACAATAAAATTGTCTACAATAGTGACTTTTCAGCATTGGAAAGCAAATATTTCCAATTCATTTTATACTAAAGTAGACTAATTATGAAAACAAAACCTGAAATATAATTAATTAAATAATGGTTTTTTTTAAACTTATAGCTATAACTAAGTTATAATGACTATAACTATCTTTAAGCAATTTTTCATTTCATGAATTTCAACCAACGCCAATTTAAGAATTACAAAGTTGTCAGAGTGCAAACTCTCGAGTTTCAAATTGTTCCACCTTCTGTCCGATTAAGTGGATTGCCGCATGGCCTACACGGTTTTCAGTTTGTTTTAGGCAGACTTTCTACCTTAGGGACTCCATTTGGAATACATATTACGCGTGGGTATTGCTGTTCTTAGCACTCTCTTAATATTTTCAATGTATTTCAATTATTTTGTTATTCACCAGAGAGCTGTTGTTCTCTGTATGATTGCAAGACACCGAATCTATTCATTTTGAAACTCACATGGTAAGATTAAATTATTTCTAATGTTTGTAGCATTGTATGTTTAGCATGTTTATCAACAGATTGGTTATTCTCTTCTATAGTTTTTATTTAACCTTTATCGAAAATTTCATATGATTTTAAAGTTTTGAAGTATTTCTTACTTTTCTCTAGTTGGTGTATTAATCCATGGGCTAATTAATACAAGTGATTGCTTAAGAGGACGCTATACTTTTACTCTGTTTCAATGCTATATCTTGCAAAAAAAATTTAACTTTTTTATTATTAGTCAGTTTACCATAATTTTAAAACACAGAGCTGTCAAATTAAGTTTAATTATTATTGCGTTTAAAATTTTTTAATTCAGTTTCTTTTTTTAGGATTTTAAATCAGAAATTTAATTGCAATTTAAATTAAAATAAAAGTTGTTTGAAATTTCCTATTTGGTATTTTCTAATAATTAATTTAGATTTTATAAAATTTTGTCTTAATTAAAACAAACGAAAATTTATTAATGTGTTCAATCTTTTGAATTCAAATTCAAAGCAAATAACATTAGCATTTTGATGAAAAAATATATACAAAATTTTAGAAAAATAGTTTTGAAAAATCAATACACGGAATTTTAAAGAAAGTTAGCATTTTTAACAAATTCTTGCCTATAAAAATTTTGACTCTAAAGTACAATGAAAGAATTGTAAAATTTTGTTATAATTAAAGCAATAAGCTATATATAAATGTTTCTATTCATTCAAAAGTTAACTATTAATTCAAATGAGCGAAAAATAATATTATGATTTTGATGATAAACTGTATGAAACTTTATTTGTTGTTAATTTTTCCATTAAAATCTTCAAAGCAAAATTGACTTTTTTAACAAATGGTTATCTAAATGATTGTTTCCCAAGTACCGCTTCACTGACCAGTGCCGGTAGCAACTTAATATTTGCATTAAAAATAAGATAATTTTTTTAAATATTTAATGAGGTTTAGGCTCAAGTATTTTTCATTGTAAAGAGTTTACGAATGATCTGAAACAATCTGATCAAAAAATTGTTTAAGTTCCACAATTTTGTGTACATAAAAATTAAGCTAATAATCCAAATTTCTAACCTTACTTGTCAGCGATAAAACCATGAATTCAGCTGAATAAATAAGATTATGATAGTAAAATATACAAAGCTCTATTTGTTGTTAAATTTTTCATCATAAGGGTTAAGTAAAATTGGCATTTGTAAAAAATCTAAATAATTGTGATTCTAAAGAATTATAAAATTCTGTATTAATTAAAACAAAGAGAAACATATAAATTTTTCGCCGTCGATTGAAATTCGTCAGAAAATATTAACAACCAAAGCTATGATTTTGTTTATAAAAATCTTTTAGCGTTTTTAATTTATAATTATCTTTAAGTTTAGTAAAAAAGTAGTAAACAAGAAATATAAATGGTCTTTTTTGTATCTTGAAAATATGTGATAAATCCTAAAAGTTTCCTTGGAACTTGATAAATTTGGTTTAATATAATATGCATAATTTTCAAGTGCGAACTCTATTTCGAATTTGTTAGCTTAAAATAGCAAGAACTTGTCATAGAAGACTAAAAAGTAGAAAACGATAATTATTTTCATTAACTATTTTTCTATACGCATCTAAATGGTGTTTTAACCGTGAAAAATAGCATCGAAACTTGGATTGCTTATAGTTTCCTAAGTACTGTTTAGCTTTTGAAAACAATTTAATTACCTACACAGTTATCGTGTCCAAACATACAATTGGTTTGTTTAACGGTGTTGCCATTCTCTTGGAACTAAAAGGCTTTTACCTATCACCGGCAAAACTCATTCATCTTCACTTCAGCTTTCAGATGGTGTCTCTATTATGCAGGCATAAATCTTCATTAACTTTGTGTTAAACAAAAGCTCAATATCGAAATGAGTCAAGCATAAAATAGCGTGCAATTTTTCTTTATTAAGAATCCCTGTGTTAGTTGAATTAAAGCTATGGGGAAGAGTATGGATCGCGACCTTATGATTCTAAATGAGATTGAAAAACTTGATTAAGTTGATTTCCTGGGGTCCTAATATTCTCTTGAGTTACACAAGCATTATTTTTTGAACATCGAGTAACGGGACTTATAAACTTTTATCTTTGGGAAAGAATACTAATTTTAGAATAACGGGACTTGTAAACTTTTATCTTCGGAAAAAAATACTAATTTTAGAATAACGGGGCTTGTAAACTTTTATCTTCGGGAAAGAATACTAATTTTAGAATAACGGGACTTGTAAACTTTTATCTTCGGGAAAGAATACTAATTTCAGAATAACGGGACTTGTAAACTTTTATCTTCGGAAAAAAATACTAATTTTAGAATAACGGGGCTTTAAAATTTTATTTACAGGAACTTATAATGGTTATTAAATAACAGATCTTGTAAATTGTTAGTGCATCAGGTTTCCTTGAAACTCTCGCCAAGAAGAGAAAAGAATTCTCTGAGTATACCTCAAACTGTAAGCTAATCTATAATTTCAAGCTGCATACTGTTTTAACATAAAAACATAAAGACTTAAACGTACAAATATCTTAAACAGTAAAAAAATGAATAAACTTCTTTTTTTTTAAAAAAAAAAAGAAATTCCTATTCTGGCAAGCCTTTTTTTGCCAAGATGAAAATTAAAAAAATTAATGAGCAGCTTTAAATTTTACGAGACATAGCTATGCAAATTTGGTCGTAATTTTTCAAGTTCTAGAAAAGTTATATAGCAAATGATTTTTATTTTTTAAACACATAAAGATTATCTCCATATTGATTTTGGTCTAAATTTTCTTATTTAGCACATAAGGTGCTGATAATTATGTGCCAAACTGAACCTAATTGTCATGAATAACTGCTTCACACTCAAAAGTATTCTGCTTTTTTCAAATTGAAATACGGAGAATAATATAAACGCATTTTTTGTTTTTATTAAATAAAAAATATTTTATAAAATATTTTTTGAATCATTTTATTTATTGAGATACATAATATTGAAGAAAAATTACTTAAATTTAAGTTTCAAGGTTGAAAGTATTTTAAAACCTTTTAAAGGCTTTTAAATACTTACAATGTTTAAAAATTAAAACTCTTACAGTTTTACAAACGACATTAATTTTTTTCTCATAAAAATCTGTTCCATTGAATTATTCAATTTTCAAATTTAAGATAAGTCATCTTGAAACTTATTCAAATTTTTTGTCTGCAAGTTAACATAAAAAGCAGCATTAAATTTGACTTATGTTTAAATAACTGCCTTAAATAGTCAAACTAATTTTATCTAATTTTTCCTTTTATGAAATTCCATATTCTAGGACTGTGGGGTTTTTATTTTTGTTGTAGTTTAAGTAGTAAACTACATTTGAGAAAACGAAAATATTCGAAAAAATTTTATTTTATTTTACGTTATTCCAACAATTTTTTTCAACTATTTCATTTGTGTAGTTAATTATCTTTTTGTTGTCTGAAAAACTAATTTCAAGGTTACAAATAAATAAAGAATACAGTACATTTAATAAATGTGATAGAGTCTCGTGTATGATGAGAAATTAGATGGAATGTTATGTATTGATATTTGAAAGCAGACTAAGAGTTAGTATTAATAATTGAAAGTTTTAATATTAAATGGATTTGTTGTAGTCATGTATATGAGTAGTTGAATAATTTTTTGTATTTAGTTTAATATTTTAACACTTAGTAAGACATTAATATTTTAGTAAAATATTTCAACAAGAAAGTTTTTTTTACAAATGTATTAAATCTCTTATCATATAACAATATGATCTCCAATTTTAAAAATATGTTGTTTTTTTTAAAAATTAAATTATAAAATGATTATTGCCCGGAAAAATTTCATGAAAGGTTACAAATTGAGTATAATGTAAAAAATTGCAATTATAGGATTACAAAATAATTATAATCCGGAAAACTTATAAAATGTTACAAAATTATTATGATGCGGAAAATTCTGGTTATTAAAGGAAATGTGAAAAATTCTTAAAATAGGTTAAAAAATTATAACAATGTAAAAAAATTCTTGTAAAAAAAGGTTACATTTAAAACAATATAGGAATATATATTGTATAGGAATATTAAAACTATATACGCTTATAAATATTTTTACTAAACTTTTCATAATCTACATTTCTGGTTTCAATGCAAAGGGTTATGTTTTCAAAGGGGAAAATTTTCTAAAAGCAATCGATTAGATTCACTTGCCAAGACTGACAGCCCAAGGACATTAGGAAAAAAAAACGTTTTTTATCCAATTTAGAAAACCTTTCTTAAGAAACTGGATAACAATTCAGAAGATGTATCCTTTCTCGCTAAGATATTGGCTTCCCATTTTGTCTCATTCTTTGATTTATTTCGTTTCACATTGCCCTACTTAACGATATTGATGTGCTCTTTAACAAATTTATCGCATCCCCTACCCCCCAAAAAACTATTTTTTAAAATACGCAGATTTGTCCGGCTAAAAGAACAGGAAAGAATTATGTGACAAATATTTCAATACCTATTCTCGGTATTATGATTTTCATTTTTTTAAAGAAAAAAATATTTTACTTATAGCGTATTAATTTTACATCTGCATCCGAATTACAAAAGCAAAATAAAATGTCAATAATTATAATCAGGTGAATACGTTTTATAATTAATTTCTGGATTTATTATAATCAAATTAATAATAAGTTATAAATAAATTACGTCTTTCAATACTGATGTTATGTTTTAAAAATGATTTTTTTACAAATGTATTAAACATCTAAAGAAAAAAATATTTTACTTATAGCGTATTAATTTTACATCTGCATCCGAATTACAAAAGCAAAATAACATGTCAATAATTATAATCAAGTGAATACGTTTTATAATTAATTTCTGATTTTATTATAATTAAATTAATAATCAGTTATAACTAAATTACGTCTTTCAATACTCATGTTATATTTTAAAAAAGATTTTTTTGACAAATGTATTAAACAACTGTCTGATTATGTAACATGATCTTTCATTTTAAAAGCATTTTTAAAAAAAAAAAAAAAAAAAAATTATAAGATGATTATAAGGCGGAAAAATCATATGAAAGGTTTCAAGATGATTATAATGCAGAAAATTGCAATGCAAAATAATTATCATGCTGAAAACTATCAAAAAAAGTTACAAAATTATTATCATGAGGAAAATTCTTTTAAAAAGTTATAAAAATGCGAAAAATTCTAAAACAAGCTATTAATATTATATAGAAAGTATAGACATTATATACACGGCGAAAAAAATTTTGCTGAAATTAACGTACAGCATTGTAATGACATTTCTGATAAAAAAAAATTTTTTTTTTCAGGTTAATAAACCAAAATATACGGCATTTAAATCATTCGTAATTTTTTCGTTCATGTACGGCATATCCGAAATTCTGGTTTTCAAACTCATAGCTCTTATAAGACATTTAGTAAAAATTATGAACTTAAAATGTGGATTCAATCGAATAAATGGTTTTTATTCCATTGTCAAAGGTGATAAAATTACCAATTTTTTCCGCATTTAACAAATTTTATCACGTCCTGTAAAATAATATTTTACAATGAAATTTACCGAAATCATTACCAAAGCGCTTCGGTAAAGATTACAGAGCTTTTTGGTGCTCTCATAGAGCCAAACACACGATAAATTTTAACATATTCTGGTCGTTTTGACCATGCTTTTTTTTTTCTCTCTGTGTGCTCATTTCCAATAAAAAGTCTAAAATGATTTGAATATTTTATACTTCGCTAAAAATTCAAGACATTCTATTCATAACTACGGTACTCTTTAATGCCAGCATTTTATATTTTACCGGTAATATAAGCACGCAATAAGAATATGAGGGATTCGAAAAATCTAATTTTGTAGTGAAAAAATTTTCTGACCCACACTTTCACCTAACTTACCAGAATTTCCTCTTTTATTCTTATTACCATACATACATAGTTAACTCTTTCTTCTTTATGAAACCTTTGTATAATTCCAGGTATTCGCCTATTCCGGGAAGCGGTACTTTTTTTCTTTTTCTTTTATGATCATTTTTCAGCAAGGCGATGTAAATTGTGGCAAATTAATGTGTTTATCCAGCGTAATCTTGCGTGTTCTTTTGTAATAGGATGGTATAATTGTTTGGTACCCAAAACCTTTTCCGGAAGTCGACACTTACTCGTTGGGGCGCATTTCCGATGAAAACGTCACTATTAGAAATCGCGTTCAGTGTTATTTCGACAACATATACTGCTTTTGTTATCAATTCTTTATTGTTTGCCGAGTTTTTGATGGAATAACAGAAACATAAATACTCAATTTTTATTGACGGCACGATAAAATGTTAATATTTGGTTAGCAAGAAAGTAATTTCGGTTTTTTTGTGTGTGAAATAAAAATCAATTTTTTTCTAACTAACTTTAATGAGTCAAATATATTCACTTCTGTTCGATGACCTTTTGCTATCTTTCTTGTAACTTCATGATACCACGCTCATAGAACTTCTGGTCCTTATCAGCAAAAAACTCAACCAGTTGCGGTTTGAGATCATCATTTACTAAAATATTTACCATTTTAAAAGTTTTATAAATTTCTAAAGAAATGATGGTGCAAGGTGGAGGCTATATGGGAAATCGCAAATGAATCGTGTTCCACCATGACAATACGGAGCCTCACACTTATTTAGCAACACGTTCGAAATTATTGGAGCTTGGTTGGGAGATGATGTCACATCCCCATAAAGCTCCAACCTTGCATCATTGAATTATCATATAATTTTAGATTTACCAAACTTTTTGAATAATAAAAATTTCATTAGTGACGATGACCTCAAGTCGTACTTGGTAGAGTTTTTTGTTGATAAGCACCAGAAGTTCTGTAACCGCGGGATCAGGAAGATAGCAAAAGATCATCAAATAGAATTTGACTCATTGAATTTCACTTTTGTATGGAAAAGAAAATTGAGTTTTATTTCTCACTGGAAAACCAAAATTACTTTTTTCCCAGTCCAATACTTTACTGATTCTTAATAAGTACAGCCTGTCTTTTTTAAAACTTTTACTGAAAATACTTGCGTTTAATTAAAAATTAACACATAAATAGGCATTGACACTCAAATCCTTATTGTCACTTATGATCAGAAACTTTAATATTTTTCAGACTGAAATACAATTAATTTAATTCTGCTTAGACAATTAGTTGTGCAATTGTCTGATGCTAATTGCTTACATTTTCAAGTCTGGCAAAGCTTAGCTACTATTTCACACCAAATGCAAGTCATTTCATCTCAACGAATTTAATAAATGTTTTCTGCAACTATATGATTTTCTCGAATCCCCGCACTTAATATACCCCTTTAGAATACCTTTCATAAAATGACACATTAGGGGTCACCAATTAATAAGGCAGAATATTTTTTATATCGGCAATTCAAAGTGGCAGATGGAATTTTTGTTGCAGTGAGTTAATCAACTACACGCATTCAGTATTCAAATAGCAATAAAAATGAATCGATTGTATTTCAGTCGTACATACAATAGCTTTTAAAGTATCTGATAAATAATACTCTGTAGCAAAATATTCTTCATATCGACAATTCAAAATAGCAGATGGAATTTTTGTTGTAGTCAGTTAATCTACTGCACGCATTGAGTGTTTAGTAATAAAAATGAATTGATTATATTTATGTAGTAGGGTACATACAATAGCTCTCTAATCCTACTGAATATACTGTCTGGTAATAATGAAGGTTGATTTCATTAATCTAGGAAGAAAAAAAAAGGAAAATAGGGAGACATGATAAATATAGGGTCAACAAAAATCTCGTTGACAAAAATTCTAAAAGTAGCTTAAAGATACTTTTGTAAGGAGAAAGATAATTTGAAAACTGTTCGATCATGCTTATTTATTTATAAACAGATTAATGTTGTAAGAAAGAAATAAGGGGAAGGTGTTTTTTTCGAACTTTTTTGCATTAACGTCGGAAATAAAATAAAAATATTATAAATGTTTTAAAAAAAATCACAATAACGGAAAGCTAGCAATTTTTAACTCTTATTAGCTTACAATTGCTGTATCTTTAATCGATTCAGTGAATAATCGATTTAATATCAATCGATTCAGATTCCTTTAGAAAATGAACTAAAAGTATTCACTCTTCCAAGAAGAAACTAACGCTTTTGAGCCAGGCTTTTTCTCTGCAGTTTTTGATTGGATCAACGCTTTTGGTCTGGTTTGCGGGTATAGAAATATTCTGCTGTAACCGGATCAATTTCGTTCGTAACGCTGAATCAGTAATTGCAGAGATTTTGCATAGTGTGTGTCTTACATTGACCGTAACGCTAACTTTATTTTCTTCCCCTCAGCAATACTGAAATTTGTTGAAAAAATTTCGGGCATGTGTTGCAAAGCTCAAATAGCGTTAAAGTTAAGAGAAACGTAAACTCCTATTAAAATCTCTAATATTAAAGCATTTTGACGGTATAACTATAAAACTTATCGAACTTATACTGGATTTAAGTAGATTCTGGACTTTTTTTTTTCATTTTGATGCTGGAAAACTAATTTTTATGTGCTATGCACTATACTTAAAAAGACAAGCTTAACAAATTAAGAATATATTAATATTATTATGCATAATTATTTGCATTTATACAAAAAAAAATTCTAAAATATTTAAAACGTTAAATTTGTCTGTCTAATACATGCTTCTTTAAACTATCTTTCTTAATTACGTTACTTTGTTTACGTTTTGATCAATAAAGAAAATTATTGAAGGATTTTTGGTTTAATGACCTTATGCCAAGATTTTCTAAATTCATGCTGGCATAAAAAATAAAAAAACTCGTGTCCCACGAATGAACAAAATCCGCAACATCGTGACCTTCCATGGAACTTAATTATTGAAAGATTCTCTGCGTGACTGCGAAAGCTGAGCTTGCAGATTCGGGGCGTGTCCTGTCTCAAATGGAATATATTTTCCCAACCATCTTTAAAAAAGCTGTTGATGATTGGCCATTAATCCATGATTTCTTGAAAACTATTTTTATTTATTTAGCCCTGATAAGATATCATCTTTGGCTGTCGAAGACTTAATCGTCTGACATGACTGATTAAGAACTTCTACGTATTTCGTGTTGAAGTTTAATCCAGAATAGCTACCGAACTGAATAAAACTCATGTTCGATTGTGAAGTTAAGCACACCACGTGGGGAAAGATAGTGTGAAAAGGAAGCTTATCTTATGTTTTGGTCTGATATCTTATAAATTGCTCTTTTATGCTCATAATGCTAGAGTGTGGTAATAAGTTAATGATAAGCTGATATAAGTAATAACTTCTGTTCCGGTTATTCTGATAAGTAATATTTATTTTTAGCAGTTAGTAATTGCTTTCTCAATTATTTGGTAAAATAAAAGTGAATCTAACGGGCGTTGCCAAGTTGGCGAAATTCTAACCAATTGGCACACCCGTAACTAGTGTTAAATGAAGATTCCATTGCAACAAAATTTTGTAAAACAGCATCTTAATTTAACTTTTAGCAAAATATATTCAACAAGGAACCATAATATCAGCTCCTTGCACCATAGTATTCAGCAAAACTTTACCGCAATCTTAATCAGGTGTAAAACTGAGCTATGTTTACGTTCAACTCAAAAGCATATTAAAGTTGCAACGACATTGGACTATATTATATTTTAAAACGTTTCGAAATTTCAAACAGTGTATGTTTGCCTTACTTTTTTTAAAGTGATAGCCTCAATTCTTTCTTTTTTTTTCACTTATTCATTTACTTGATTTTTATAATTTTTTTAAGTAATGTTTTAATTATTATCATTGAAATATACATAAGAATATAGACTAAAAATGAAATAAAGTTCTACCTCAAAAGGCTGTTGTTGGCTAAAGGGGTAGTGGCAGATGATGCACTAACGTTCTTGACCAACAACATGATGGCGTGGCAATAGGGTTAACATTGCGAACCAACCTCTTTTACTCATATCCCCATATATTTAGAAAATGTAATAAGATTAAGAAAATCTGTTTGCTTCACCAAATTCAGCGCAAAAAATTATTAGATAAGTGCACACATTTACTATCCAGATTCAAAAATAATTAAAGCTTGCTAAATAGCTTAATTTGAGTCAGAATCAGATTAAGTTTAAACCTAAACATTTAATCTTAGACTTAGTTATCTTCTTTATTTAACCCTATTTGCTAAAATAAAAGATGTATTCAAAAATATGCAGTAGTAGTTGCTGTTGTGGTTACTAATGCCACTTGCCAACGAGCAAGCCTGCTTGGTGAAACCAAGCGCATTTAATACAGATGGTGCGTTTCCTGTTTTCAGTGGTGCCATCTATAGCCGAGAATACGACTTCAGCCACACACACGCCTTAGCCCGTTTTCAGGGCTGACCCATTCATACATCCATTTATTTATCCACAAATCGTAATTTTGATCTGAACCAGAAAACGATCAATCTCTGATTCCGGACCCCCAGAGGTTTTCATCTATGCAGTAGTAGCATTTTATTTTATAATTTATAACCGTCGTTGAGCAGCCAAACAATTTTTTGTTAACAATTACTAATGTACAACTCAGTAGTCTTATAATTTTGAACCCAATCCAGAAGGCAAGAATCAGCATTGGGAGAAGTTTTGCCCTCGTGGCGGACTTTTTGATGCAACTAACCAGCATTTGCGTTCCATGGAGAGGAAAACCTCCTACGGTTAACCTGACGGCAAGGGAACTCTAACCCATCCGGTAGTAGTACTTTATTTGCGTAGAACTAGACCTAAACAATGGGTTATTGGCGACGGAACAGTTTAACGAAGACCGATAGCGTGTTTCTCGGGATCTCTTCGCAAACTATTTAAAGTGGTCACCCACCCGCTCACTGACCTCAACCTGTAATCCTTTACTTCGGTGATCTATGGGTACCGAGTCTTACAATCAGTCCTCGGTGGGACTCAAAAAAATATAACTTTATAATTAAAGTTATGTAGAGTGTTTATGAATGTCGATGAACTACATAATTAATCACTCATTCATTTTCGCATTTTTGAAGATTAGAGTGTAATATATTTTCACTAAGAGTAAGAAATGTGACACAAACTGATGCTTACCTACTTTATAAATCATTTATATTTGCCTTGATGTATGCTTAAATGCAATTTCTATGCACAGCTGATAGATCCATTCTTTGTGCTCCCTGTCGGTTTTCTTTAACTCAAAACATCAAACTGCATTCGTTATTCTGGAAAAAGTTCGAATGTCTTCAATTGTCGCATTTTTCCCGAGACTTTATTGTGTTTTCTGACAGAAACAATGATATTATGTAAATGAAATATGAAAAAGATCCGAAATAAATAATTCGGAAGCCGTGCTTGATATTGTACGATTTATAAGTCAATTTTAGCGTTTCTTTCCGGAAATAAACTTAATTTAATCGTCATTTTAACATATTGTAAATGCGTCTTTATTTCAAACTAAATTATTGTCACCGTGAAGTACTTACCAATTACAATTAAATAAATTAGTATTTCTTACTACACAATCAGTAGTTGTTACATTTTTAAACAATTTTATGTAACAAACTTATTTTTGATTTAGAGAACCTAAAATTGTCTTAATTTATTTATTTAAATACAGTGAATAATTTAATGTATATTAACACCAAATATGGTGACAGCTATCTTACACCAGGGTGGTGAAGTGTAACACTTTAGAGAGCTCTCGGTTTTTAATGCTTCCCCAAACCAGGTGAATAGAACATTCACCTGGTTTACATGGCTTGGTCTAAAATGGGAACACTAAATTCAGCAACACTAAAATTTATAATTACAGTAAAATAAGATACACACATGAGTCAGTAAAGTTTTTTTACGATACAATTTGAAATAAGAATAATCAATTTAGGATACATACATATACACTAATTCTTAAAATAAAATTAGTTAAACAGAACATATGTTCAGTACTTGCCATTAGACAAAAACAAATTAGTTAGACAAATATAACACGCTGCACAGTGGTTCTGAAGTGGATAAAAATTATGCATTATCAAATTATTTAAAACAATTGACAGAGACTTAAAAATTAAAATATAAATATTCTTGTTATTTAACTAAAAACATACATATTTTAACGCTGAACATTTGTATATGCTGATAAATATCAGCATTGAAAGCCACAACAAACTCGCGCCAACTCGTAATCGATTATAAACATTCTACAGATGATATAAAAAGTGCTCCAACATTGGTGTTTTCGGCAACGAAAATATTCAACGTTTGGTGTAAAGGCGTTTGCGCTTGGTGTAAATTTTTTCCATTGTAAGTGTTTTAGATTTAACTAAACTTTTTAGATTGTACATGAAAGCTCAATTTGGTGTTAACTTTTTTAAAACAAATTCGTTTTTTTCGTCACTGAATTCGAAGAAATATTACACCACAGTTTTTATTATAACAACATATCAACAACATAATTATAATCATTATTGACCATGATAAATATCAAAAACGATGAAGTCGCTAAGTATTATAAGTCGTGATAATTTTCTAAGACGATAAACTTTGAATACGATTATTTCACGAACATTACCCGTAACGATAATTATCAAATATTATGTTCTCATAAACCTTGATGAATTCAATTTTCCGAAATAAATTTATGAGCAAATATAAATTATCTTTGAATTAAAAAATAAATTATCGCGATTTATCGTGAAATATCAATATATCCTGATTATAAATCAAATTTGAAATATCCACACTAAAAATTACAAATAAATTCAAAGTGAAAAGATACTTTTTAATGAGACTGCAGACAAAAAAAATGCAAAATGCTTAACTTTGATGAGTCATATATCATTTTTAAACTTAATGGCTCGTATCTTTGCGTGTTGAATCTTCATCAGCCATTGTACATGTACTGATCAAATGTTTAAGTACATTTTTAACTTCGGTCGATAGATATGATAATCTCCAAAACAGTTACCAACATTACATTAAGAGTTTGCTTTGTTTTGGGATATCGTTGAAAGTACAACAGTTTTATTTCGAATTTATAACGGATTTTAATTATTCAAGATTAATAGAAGTTATCTCTGACTTCTACACTAAATGATGCCTTAAAGCAGTGTTTCCCAAACTTTTGACTTTTGTGTTCCCCTTCTAAATTTTTCGTAACGCTGTGTACCACTAATAAAAAAATGAATGTATTTTTTACTATAAAAAATTACACTAAAGTTAAAAATCACAACTGGCTCTTGAAACAACTAATTATTAACTGTTAATTCTGCAAAAACTAGCCAATTGAAAAATACGTAATCGTAGATTTTAATTTCTAGCTTTGTTTTTTTAAAAAAATTTGAAATTTTCGTTTGTAGCAAGATATTTCGCACAAGAACGCGTACCCCCGCTAAACTGTTCCCGTACCCCTGGGGGTACGCGTACCACACTTTGGGAAACACTGCCTTAAAGGAATAAGGCTACAAATAAATGAAATGTTGTTGTTGTGTTGTTCTTGTTTCTAATCACCAGCAAGTCTGTTGGGTGAAACCTGTAGAATTTAAGGCAGAAAGTGCGTTTCTTCGTTTAAAGAGGCGTCATCTATGACCAAGAATATTCTTTCAGCCACACACACGTCTCAGCCCGTTTATAAGGCGGACCCATTCATACATCCATTCATTCCACAGATCGTAATTTTGACCTGAACCGGAGATTGATCAATCTCCTATTCAGTACCCCCAGAGGTATGATTTGTTATGGGAAGATGGAGGACTTTGTCACCAGATAGATTTAACGTGCGCCAGTAATCATTCACTACATGGATAGTTTTGGCCGACGGGAATCGAACTCATTTCCTCTTGGACATGGGCCCAACGCCCTACCGACCAAGCCATCCTGTCCACAATTAATAACATTATTAATTAATAAATGAATTAAATATTATTAATTAATAAAGGAATTAAATTTACAAATGAATTAAGAGAAATAATTATGCTTTGCGACAGAAAAATATAAACTTTTGTTACAAAAAGTTTGCTTGAATGTTATTTTAAATATTTTAGTTAATTTATTTTTCTTTTTTGCTAAAATAGGAGTCAATTTAGGCATCATTTCTTAACTCTCACGAACGCTTATAAAGAAATGAATAAACTGCATACCTTTTCTGAAACAAAACATTCAGTTTGATAAATTGTTATTCCTCATTTCAAAATTGAAACATTTATCACTTGAAGTTGTGGAAAGAGTTTCTATAATAAATTTAGGCAAACACCCCGTTGCGCTTTATTTCGATCGAGAAACCCTTTATTCGATTGAATTTTCATCGCCAAAGGATACTTAAAGCTTCATCTATTTTTCCTTATTTTGAAACTGGACCTCAAAACAAATTTAACTGCGAATAGTTTTCGGAATAAAGTTATTTTTTATTTTATATGTTGAAATTCTATGCATCAAGTGTGAAATGTTTTAGCATTAGTTAGTTGTTCGTGAGGAAATTTCTAGGTAAAACTCATCGAAACAGTTTGCGCTAAAAAGATACTTCTTTCAAAGTATCCTTTCAATATTTATCCTTAAATCAAATCAAAACAAATAAGGGTCACGTTAAAGGGATTTCCCTTCGCTTATATTTTAAGGGCAATTATTCGAACACAATTTCTTTATTTTCTGAGTAACTAATTGATACTTTTTATTTTATTTAATACATTGAAATGTGTACCATTGAATCTCTGGAATTACAGTTTTTACAGATATAGTTTCTAAATGTTTTTCGAAGCTTGAACTTTATTTGTTTAAAAGTCAATTGTGTGTACATACCTTACACCTTACATATAAACATTTTATTTTATTTTATAACCGGCATTAAACTGTCAACCAAATTCTAAGTTTACGACTGTCATTATTCAACTCCGTAGCCTAGTAATCTTGAACCCAATCCAGAAGACAAGGAAACTGCTGAGAAAGCAGTGAGACAAGCTAGCCTTCTTGGAGAACTTTTCCCCGCATTTGCATTACAAGGAAAGAAAAACCTCGAAAAAATCCCGTGGTTTCTCCGACGGCAAGGTTATTCTAACAACGACTGCCAATGTTCAACTCAGCTCCGTATCCTTGTAATTTTGAACCCATCCAGAAGACGAGGGAACTCCTGAATAACGTATTGGAAGAAATTTGACTTCCAGGAGGACTTTTTGATAAAGTTAATCAGAATTTGCGCTTCATAGAGAGGAAAACAACGAAGATCTCCCATGGTTAGCTTGATAGCAAGGAGCCTTTAATCCATGATTAGTCTAATACTAAATATATTTTACGTCAGCACTGTGGTAAGTGCGAGCCGGCAGCAGAATTCGTGTCAACCAATCACCGCTGGAATACGAACCAAGTCACCTCATTAGGAGGCAAACGCTGCATCCCCTGAGCCAGCAGGGCTCATTGATAAAAATTTTTATGAATCTGAAAAGAAAAAAGAAAGAAAGAAATATTACGATTTGACAAAATGACATTTACACAACAATAAAGCAATTTTGAGTGTTAGAGCCTGGGAAGTGAGTTTTTTATAACCCAGTCCATTATTAAACTCTACTAGGCACGTGCAATCCGTGTGTCCTCAAGGTATTTATGCATTGGTAATCCTTACATTAAAACATTCTTTTCTCTTGTACAGATGTCATTCCATTAAATCAAAACAAGAAGTGATCAATATTGCTGATTGATGATCAATCTTACCAGCTTCACAACTGAAAACGAAGTTGGGTGTGTTTTTCATCGAGTCTTACGCCCATGTTTTTTTAAGCAATTTTTCTTCTCGGTTGATATTACAGATTCCCCTTTATCTATTGATTATCTTCCATTACTGGGACTAATAATTTATAAATTTATATTTGTACAGCCTGAGGACATTGTTCTTCTTTTTTAAAATCAGTTGCAATTAATCAGTTATTGAAGGATGATTGTGGTTGCCAAAACTGGTGCCTTAATAAATAATAACGCTTAATAAATAATGTGAAGTGCTATCCCATAAACATAAACATGAAGTTTATTTATCATATTTAAACATGTGGATGATGTTAATTTTAATAACTTCATTGAAAAAAAAATAGCCTGAAATTATTATCCATTTTAATTTAATATCGGGTTATAATTCTTTTTTGGTGCTTTTGGCTTGCTTTTTTCAACAATGGCTGAGGACTAATAAAAAAAAATTTCAAAATTAGTCAACTTGAAAATCATACCTCTTCTGTCATAGTTTTTTATTTGATGAAATAAAATTATTTGACCGGTGTCCCTTTTATATATTTTTTTCTGAAGCTCTAATTACAAGCAAAAATTTTGGTATTTTTCAATTGTAAAAAATAGTCGAATAGTTACTAAAAAATTCTGTTAGATTATCGGAATTATATTTGTACTAAAATATAAAATCCAAAAAAAAAGTAGGTAGAAATTTTTTTTTAAATATATATTTAAAAATTCCATCAATAATTGATTTTGTAAATTACGTAAATTTAAATTATGATTAACTATTTCTCTTAGATCTAAATAACTGCAAATAAGTGCATGTTTGAAAAAATATTGTTTGTAATAGCCGTGTTTGGAAAGAAAAAGACTCCTGTGTTTCATACTGTATTTCATAACCATAAACTATTAAAATACTAAATATAATATTTTTCACTCTTTTTGACCTAAATTAGAAAAAAAATTAAAAAAGTAATTAATTAAAATAAAGAATAAATTATAGAATAAGGAAAAAAAGTATGAAATGTGTTTAATAAAAATTCTGCATCTAAGTATTGCGGTGGTCTATTGTTAATTTTTAATAGATTTATTAGCTAATAGATAAACAGTAACTAACAGATTTTTTTTAAATAAACAGTAATTATCATATCATTTAAAAATGGTACACACATATTTTTTTCTCATAAATATCTTGAGAATTTAAATGTTAGGGGAAGAATTATGCTGTTTTTTTTTTAACTTTTTTATTATCAGTTGTAAATGTATGTTCTTCTTTATTGTGGTTGAATAATTCACCCATTTTTTTGTTGTTACAATTTATAATGCAACAATTTGTACCATATTTTATTTATAATACAATATTTGCATTTGATTTCTCTACTATATTGTAAATATATAAAGTAATATCTAATAACCATAGGTATACATTTTAACGCCGTTAGAAAAAAAAATGTTTTACTTAAAATTTAACTTCCGAAAGCTTTGGTATCTTAGCAGCTATTTAAAATATCGGGATTAAAACTATGATTTTTACAAAAGTATTCCAAAAAAAACCCATCAAATTTACGTTCCGAATACATTAATTTATTTATATTATATTCAATAACATTCAAAATTTTTGTTCTGAGAAGTTGACTAATTTTTCAAATTTTCAAGAAAATTACCTGAAATTAAAATGCAGAAATGTCTTTGCCCTTCAAGCCTTTAAATTTTCATCATAATCAAAATTGAAAACGTCATAAAACCAGAGAATAATATTCAAAAAGGATTTTAAAAAATATATTGCCTGTGAATACCGTTAATTACGAGACAAATAAATTATTTACAGGCAAATACCATTATAACTTTCATGCTGATGACGGTTAAAGACAGTAGTCTCTTCTTTGTTTAGTAATAATTGTTATAGAGGTACGTCGTAACATTTTGTCAAAATACCATCACGCGATATCATCAAAATTTCAATCAAAAGACTTTTATATGTTTTCACTACAGCGCGAGAATCTCGCATGTTTTTTTTTCTTTTCTCGTATTAAAAAATGATTTCCGCGAGAAATTCGCGCATTCTATAAACCAATTCCAAAATTCGCGAATTTCTTGCATTTTGAAAAAAATTTCTCATTGCGCCATTTAAAATGAAATCCGTTTCACTTTTCTTCCTGGATCTTTCATTATTTTCAACATCTGCCCCATTATCTAGCTTTCCTATTTACCAGTATTGTTCAGAACCTTTAAGAACAACAGAACACCATCCCTCGGAACCTCTTTCAGAAGGCAACCACGTGTTCTCTGCAACCACGTGTTTACCGTAGGTAAGGTTTCTCCATGTAAGAAGTTCAAATTTTTGCTCATTAATGTAAGATGGACAAATACCTTGTAAAGGCAATATCTTCTACTCCGAAACGGACAAATGAAAATGAAACAAATGTGGGTAGAAACGATCAAAACGAAACAAACACGCATTTGAGCAACCTAATGAGAATAGCTGATGGAAAAGTAGATGTAGAACATTTTCCATATGATGATGCAAAAAAATATTCAATGCTTTAAAAATTAGAAGATGTTAAAAATGTATTATAATTAAAGAAATGATTTTTTTTCAAGCCTCTTTGCGTTTTTTTAGATATCTCACTTAACTTTTTGAAATCTCACCCTGTTTTTGAGAAAGGGTGAGAAATTCTCACCCCTTTTATTTCTGCGATGAAAACAAAGGTGATTTTACGAATCTAATTTTTCGCTAATTTATCCATAGAAATTGGGTTATCAATAATAAATCTTTAAGCTTGTGGGGCGAAACTAACACGCATTTAACTTTTATCGACGAAGTCAACCTTCTTCTATGAAAAGGTACCCCACCATAGAACCATAACTTTTATCGACAAAGTCAACCTTCTTCTATGAAAAGGTACCCCACCATAGAACCATAGCTTTTATCGACAAAGTCAACCTTCTTCTATGAAAAGGTACCCCACCATAGAACCATAGCTTTTATCGACAAAGTCAACCTTCTTCTATGAAAAGGTACCCCACCATAGAACCATAGCTTTTATCGACAAAGTCAACCTTCTTCTATGAAAAGGTACCCCACCATAGAACCATAGCTTTTATCGACAAAGTCAACCTTCTTCTATGAAAAGGTACCCCACCATAGAACCATAGCTTTTATCGACAAAGTCAACCTTCTTCTATGAAAAGGTACCCCACCATAGAACCATAGCTTTTATCGACAAAGTCAACCTTCTTCTATGAAAAGGTACCCCACCATAGAACCATAGCTTTTATCGACAAAGTCAACCTTCTTCTATGAAAAGGTACCCCACCATAGAACCATAGCTTTTATCGACAAAGTCAACCTTCTTCTATGAAAAGGTACCCCACCATAGAACCATAGCTTTTATCGACAAAGTCAACCTTCTTCTATGAAAAGGTACCCCACCATAGAACCATAGCTTTTATCGACAAAGTCAACCTTCTTCTATGAAAAGGTACCCCACCATAGAACCATAGCTTTTATCGACAAAGTCAACCTTCTTCTATGAAAAGGTACCCCACCATAGAACCATAGCTTTTATCGACAAAGTCAACCTTCTTCTATGAAAAGGTACCCCACCATAGAACCATAGCTTTTATCGACAAAGTCAACCTTCTTCTATGAAAAGGTACCCCACCATAGAACCATAGCTTTTATCGACAAAGTCAACCTTCTTCTATGAAAAGGTACCCCACCATAGAACCATAGCTTTTATCGACAAAGTCAACCTTCTTCTATGAAAAGGTACCCCACCATAGAACCATAGCTTTTATCGACAAAGTCAACCTTCTTCTATGAAAAGGTACCCCACCATAGAACCATAGCTTTTATCGACAAAGTCAACCTTCTTCTATGAAAAGGTACCCCACCATAGAACCATAGCTTTTATCGACAAAGTCAACCTTCTTCTATGAAAAGGTACCCCACCATAGAACCATAGCTTTTATCGACAAAGTCAACCTTCTTCTATGAAAAGGTACCCCACCATAGAACCATAGCTTTTATCGACAAAGTCAACCTTCTTCTATGAAAAGGTACCCCACCATAGAACCATAGCTTTTATCGACAAAGTCAACCTTCTTCTATGAAAAGGTACCCCACCATAGAACCATAGCTTTTATCGACAAAGTCAACCTTCTTCTATGAAAAGGTACCCCACCATAGAACCATAGCTTTTATCGACAAAGTCAACCTTCTTCTATGAAAAGGTACCCCACCATAGAACCATAGCTTTTATCGACAAAGTCAACCTTCTTCTATGAAAAGGTACCCCACCATAGAACCATAGCTTTTATCGACAAAGTCAACCTTCTTCTATGAAAAGGTACCCCACCATAGAACCATAGCTTTTATCGACAAAGTCAACCTTCTTCTATGAAAAGGTACCCCACCATAGAACCATAGCTTTTATCGACAAAGTCAACCTTCTTCTATGAAAAGGTACCCCACCATAGAACCATAGCTTTTATCGACAAAGTCAACCTTCTTCTATGAAAAGGTACCCCACCATAGAACCATAGCTTTTATCGACAAAGTCAACCTTCTTCTATGAAAAGGTACCCCACCATAGAACCATAACTTTTATCGACAAAGTCAACCTTCTTCTATGAAAAGGTACCCCACCATAGAACCATAACTTTTATCGACAAAGTCAACCTTCTTCTATGAAAAGGTACCCCACCATAGAACCATAACTTTTATCGACAAAGTCAACCTTCTTCTATGAAAAGGTACCCCACCATAGAACCATAGCTTTTATCGACAAAGTCAACCTTCTTCTATGAAAAGGTACCCCACCATAGAACCATAGCTTTTATCGACAAAGTCAACCTTCTTCTATGAAAAGGTACCCCACCATAGAACCATAGCTTTTATCGACAAAGTCAACCTTCTTCTATGAAAAGGTACCCCACCATAGAACCATAACTTTTATCGACAAAGTCAACCTTCTTCTATGAAAAGGTACCCCACCATAGAACCATAACTTTTATCGACAAAGTCAACCTTCTTCTATGAAAAGGTACCCCACCATAGAACCATAACTTTTATCGACAAAGTCAACCTTCTTCTATGAAAAGGTACCCCACCATAGAACCATAACTTTTATCGACAAAGTCAACCTTCTTCTATGAAAAGGTACCCCACCATAGAACCATAACTTTTATCGACAAAGTCAACCTTCTTCTATGAAAAGGTACCCCACCATAGAACCATAACTTTTATCGACAAAGTCAACCTTCTTCTATGAAAAGGTACCCCACCATAGAACCATAACTTTTATCGACAAAGTCAACCTTCTTCTATGAAAAGGTACCCCACCATAGAACCATAACTTTTATCGACAAAGTCAACCTTCTTCTATGAAAAGGTACCCCACCATAGAACCATAACTTTTATCGACAAAGTCAACCTTCTTCTATGAAAAGGTACCCCACCATAGAACCATAACTTTTATCGACAAAGTCAACCTTCTTCTATGAAAAGGTACCCCACCATAGAACCATAACTTTTATCGACAAAGTCAACCTTCTTCTATGAAAAGGTACCCCACCATAGAACCATAACTTTTATCGACAAAGTCAACCTTCTTCTATGAAAAGGTACCCCACCATAGAACCATAACTTTTATCGACAAAGTCAACCTTCTTCTATGAAAAGGTACCCCACCATAGAACCATAACTTTTATCGACAAAGTCAACCTTCTTCTATGAAAAGGTACCCCACCATAGAACCATAACTTTTATCGACAAAGTCAACCTTCTTCTATGAAAAGGTACCCCACCATAGAACCATAACTTTTATCGACAAAGTCAACCTTCTTCTATGAAAAGGTACCCCACCATAGAACCATAACTTTTATCGACAAAGTCAACCTTCTTCTATGAAAAGGTACCCCACCATAGAACCATAACTTTTATCGACAAAGTCAACCTTCTTCTATGAAAAGGTACCCCACCATAGAACCATAACTTTTATCGACAAAGTCAACCTTCTTCTATGAAAAGGTACCCCACCATAGAACCATAACTTTTATCGACAAAGTCAACCTTCTTCTATGAAAAGGTACCCCACCATAGAACCATAACTTTTATCGACAAAGTCAACCTTCTTCTATGAAAAGGTACCCCACCATAGAACCATAACTTTTATCGACAAAGTCAACCTTCTTCTATGAAAAGGTACCCCACCATAGAACCATAACTTTTATCGACAAAGTCAACCTTCTTCTATGAAAAGGTACCCCACCATAGAACCATAACTTTTATCGACAAAGTCAACCTTCTTCTATGAAAAGGTACCCCACCATAGAACCATAACTTTTATCGACAAAGTCAACCTTCTTCTATGAAAAGGTACCCCACCATAGAACCATAACTTTTATCGACAAAGTCAACCTTCTTCTATGAAAAGGTACCCCACCATAGAACCATAACTTTTATCGACAAAGTCAACCTTCTTCTATGAAAAGGTACCCCACCATAGAACCATAACTTTTATCGACAAAGTCAACCTTCTTCTATGAAAAGGTACCCCACCATAGAACCATAACTTTTATCGACAAAGTCAACCTTCTTCTATGAAAAGGTACCCCACCATAGAACCATAACTTTTATCGACAAAGTCAACCTTCTTCTATGAAAAGGTACCCCACCATAGAACCATAACTTTTATCGACAAAGTCAACCTTCTTCTATGAAAAGGTACCCCACCATAGAACCATAACTTTTATCGACAAAGTCAACCTTCTTCTATGAAAAGGTACCCCACCATAGAACCATAACTTTTATCGACAAAGTCAACCTTCTTCTATGAAAAGGTACCCCACCATAGAACCATAACTTTTATCGACAAAGTCAACCTTCTTCTATGAAAAGGTACCCCACCATAGAACCATAACTTTTATCGACAAAGTCAACCTTCTTCTATGAAAAGGTACCCCACCATAGAACCATAACTTTTATCGACAAAGTCAACCTTCTTCTATGAAAAGGTACCCCACCATAGAACCATAACTTTTATCGACAAAGTCAACCTTCTTCTATGAAAAGGTACCCCACCATAGAACCATAACTTTTATCGACAAAGTCAACCTTCTTCTATGAAAAGGTACCCCACCATAGAACCATAACTTTTATCGACAAAGTCAACCTTCTTCTATGAAAAGGTACCCCACCATAGAACCATAACTTTTATCGACAAAGTCAACCTTCTTCTATGAAAAGGTACCCCACCATAGAACCATAACTTTTATCGACAAAGTCAACCTTCTTCTATGAAAAGGTACCCCACCATAGAACCATAACTTTTATCGACAAAGTCAACCTTCTTCTATGAAAAGGTACCCCACCATAGAACCATAACTTTTATCGACAAAGTCAACCTTCTTCTATGAAAAGGTACCCCACCATAGAACCATAACTTTTATCGACAAAGTCAACCTTCTTCTATGAAAAGGTACCCCACCATAGAACCATAACTTTTATCGACAAAGTCAACCTTCTTCTATGAAAAGGTACCCCACCATAGAACCATAACTTTTATCGACAAAGTCAACCTTCTTCTATGAAAAGGTACCCCACCATAGAACCATAACTTTTATCGACAAAGTCAACCTTCTTCTATGAAAAGGTACCCCACCATAGAACCATAACTTTTATCGACAAAGTCAACCTTCTTCTATGAAAAGGTACCCCACCATAGAACCATAACTTTTATCGACAAAGTCAACCTTCTTCTATGAAAAGGTACCCCACCATAGAACCATAACTTTTATCGACAAAGTCAACCTTCTTCTATGAAAAGGTACCCCACCATAGAACCATAACTTTTATCGACAAAGTCAACCTTCTTCTATGAAAAGGTACCCCACCATAGAACCATAACTTTTATCGACAAAGTCAACCTTCTTCTATGAAAAGGTACCCCACCATAGAACCATAACTTTTATCGACAAAGTCAACCTTCTTCTATGAAAAGGTACCCCACCATAGAACCATAACTTTTATCGACAAAGTCAACCTTCTTCTATGAAAAGGTACCCCACCATAGAACCATAACTTTTATCGACAAAGTCAACCTTCTTCTATGAAAAGGTACCCCACCATAGAACCATAACTTTTATCGACAAAGTCAACCTTCTTCTATGAAAAGGTACCCCACCATAGAACCATAACTTTTATCGACAAAGTCAACCTTCTTCTATGAAAAGGTACCCCACCATAGAACCATAACTTTTATCGACAAAGTCAACCTTCTTCTATGAAAAGGTACCCCACCATAGAACCATAACTTTTATCGACAAAGTCAACCTTCTTCTATGAAAAGGTACCCCACCATAGAACCATAACTTTTATCGACAAAGTCAACCTTCTTCTATGAAAAGGTACCCCACCATAGAACCATAACTTTTATCGACAAAGTCAACCTTCTTCTATGAAAAGGTACCCCACCATAGAACCATAACTTTTATCGACAAAGTCAACCTTCTTCTATGAAAAGGTACCCCACCATAGAACCATAACTTTTATCGACAAAGTCAACCTTCTTCTATGAAAAGGTACCCCACCATAGAACCATAACTTTTATCGACAAAGTCAACCTTCTTCTATGAAAAGGTACCCCACCATAGAACCATAACTTTTATCGACAAAGTCAACCTTCTTCTATGAAAAGGTACCCCACCATAGAACCATAACTTTTATCGACAAAGTCAACCTTCTTCTATGAAAAGGTACCCCACCATAGAACCATAACTTTTATCGACAAAGTCAACCTTCTTCTATGAAAAGGTACCCCACCATAGAACCATAACTTTTATCGACAAAGTCAACCTTCTTCTATGAAAAGGTACCCCACCATAGAACCATAACTTTTATCGACAAAGTCAACCTTCTTCTATGAAAAGGTACCCCACCATAGAACCATAACTTTTATCGACAAAGTCAACCTTCTTCTATGAAAAGGTACCCCACCATAGAACCATAACTTTTATCGACAAAGTCAACCTTCTTCTATGAAAAGGTACCCCACCATAGAACCATAACTTTTATCGACAAAGTCAACCTTCTTCTATGAAAAGGTACCCCACCATAGAACCATAACTTTTATCGACAAAGTCAACCTTCTTCTATGAAAAGGTACCCCACCATAGAACCATAACTTTTATCGACAAAGTCAACCTTCTTCTATGAAAAGGTACCCCACCATAGAACCATAACTTTTATCGACAAAGTCAACCTTCTTCTATGAAAAGGTACCCCACCATAGAACCATAACTTTTATCGACAAAGTCAACCTTCTTCTATGAAAAGGTACCCCACCATAGAACCATAACTTTTATCGACAAAGTCAACCTTCTTCTATGAAAAGGTACCCCACCATAGAACCATAACTTTTATCGACAAAGTCAACCTTCTTCTATGAAAAGGTACCCCACCATAGAACCATAACTTTTATCGACAAAGTCAACCTTCTTCTATGAAAAGGTACCCCACCATAGAACCATAACTTTTATCGACAAAGTCAACCTTCTTCTATGAAAAGGTACCCCACCATAGAACCATAACTTTTATCGACAAAGTCAACCTTCTTCTATGAAAAGGTACCCCACCATAGAACCATAACTTTTATCGACAAAGTCAACCTTCTTCTATGAAAAGGTACCCCACCATAGAACCATAACTTTTATCGACAAAGTCAACCTTCTTCTATGAAAAGGTACCCCACCATAGAACCATAACTTTTATCGACAAAGTCAACCTTCTTCTATGAAAAGGTACCCCACCATAGAACCATAACTTTTATCGACAAAGTCAACCTTCTTCTATGAAAAGGTACCCCACCATAGAACCATAACTTTTATCGACAAAGTCAACCTTCTTCTATGAAAAGGTACCCCACCATAGAACCATAACTTTTATCGACAAAGTCAACCTTCTTCTATGAAAAGGTACCCCACCATAGAACCATAACTTTTATCGACAAAGTCAACCTTCTTCTATGAAAAGGTACCCCACCATAGAACCATAACTTTTATCGACAAAGTCAACCTTCTTCTATGAAAAGGTACCCCACCATAGAACCATAACTTTTATCGACAAAGTCAACCTTCTTCTATGAAAAGGTACCCCACCATAGAACCATAACTTTTATCGACAAAGTCAACCTTCTTCTATGAAAAGGTACCCCACCATAGAACCATAACTTTTATCGACAAAGTCAACCTTCTTCTATGAAAAGGTACCCCACCATAGAACCATAACTTTTATCGACAAAGTCAACCTTCTTCTATGAAAAGGTACCCCACCATAGAACCATAACTTTTATCGACAAAGTCAACCTTCTTCTATGAAAAGGTACCCCACCATAGAACCATAACTTTTATCGACAAAGTCAACCTTCTTCTATGAAAAGGTACCCCACCATAGAACCATAACTTTTATCGACAAAGTCAACCTTCTTCTATGAAAAGGTACCCCACCATAGAACCATAACTTTTATCGACAAAGTCAACCTTCTTCTATGAAAAGGTACCCCACCATAGAACCATAACTTTTATCGACAAAGTCAACCTTCTTCTATGAAAAGGTACCCCACCATAGAATCGAGTTAACATGTCTTATATGCTAGTGAATTGTAATTGTAATTTTGTAGCCTATTTGTATTGTTGTTTTTGTTTTGTATTGTAATTGTAATACCCTACAAGCTATTACTTAATATTTTCTACGAATCTTTTATTAAAAGTATTTTTATTTGTCAAAATTAGCACTATAATATTTCAATTGTTCAAATAACTGATATAAAAAAACATACAACTCCTCTTATCAAGTTCGCTCTTATAAAGAAGGAAGTGGTATATAACGCCCTTATATCTACCTTTTTTTTCTCCATTGGTACTGCTGTTAATTCATGTGTAACCAACCATTGTTCCTATTCCCACAAACTGAGATCTCTTTTTTGGAATTTATTTTCATACTAGACTTCATTTAAAACGGTTTAATAAGCGGACGATAACAAAATAAACGATGTTAACAGATATTGATGAGTATTTTCATGCCTTTACGCTCAAAAAGCATTGTACTTTTTCTTAATGGGTGACTCATTATGAACTGATTACGACAGGTTTATTACTTTGCTGAAGCTTTTTAATTATTTCAACCATTCTCGAATATTAAGAGCATATTTAAATTTATTATTTGGAAAATATGAATTCAAATAGAGACACCGGGCGTTCCAATGATGCTTATAATTTGATTTCTGAGCTTGTAGTGGGAAAAAGTTATTGGACATGTAAACATATTATTGTTTTATTTAACTATAAACAACTTTTATTTATTTGACCAAGTCTTGTTTAAATTTTGAAGATGGCAGTCGATGAAAATGCTTGTTTTTAAATGATTTTAGAGTAGACAAAAGTTCCAAGTACATATGGCAACCAACAGTGGACGTATCGCTTACGGCAGCGGATCGCTTACGGCAGCAAATCTAAACACGAAGAGTATGACGCTGCTTTGATGCGGTCGTTTTAATTAAAAGCTGAGGATTTATACCACCAATCGGAAGTTTGCAAACTTAAAATAATTTTTTTTTCTTATTACAATGCTTTAAAAAAGTAATAATCATGCTTTAAAAAATAATATGTTTACATATTCAATAATAATAATAATAACTTGTCCCGCAGTGGACTGACCGTTAAGACACGGTTCCCTGCAGATCACCGAAGTCAAGCATCACTGGCTGTATTCGGTATACAGGTGGGTAACCACTTGGATCAGTTTGCGAAGGGTCCGAGGGTGTGCGGTATTGGTCCTCGTTAAAATATGACTTTTAATGACTTTTTAATACCTAACTCTTCTAAGATATTAAATTTAAATTTCAGAATTTTTATTATATAACAGAATAATATACAAAAGCATTTGAACTTGAAAATGTGAGCAGAACCAGAACAATTCGAAAATGTGGCTTATTATACTGACCAAAGACTTTCCGTTGGTTCGTCATTAACTTGACGGTTTAAAAAATCTCTTTAGTATATCAGTTTAATAAAAACTTCACTACAATAGTAGTAATTATTTTAAATGTCTTTACATACAGCCATTTGTGTTGTTAAGTTAAAGCATATGTTACTGTAATGTTTTTTAAATATATAAATTCTATAAAATGCCTGGCATTTTATATAAAATATGGAATTATTATGTGCTATACCCAATCATTCAATAAAATGCTTAGACATTTTCAAGAATAACAAATGCTCTTAAGCAAAGTAAGAAATATGAGAATTATTATAAACTATACCTAATCCTTCAATAGAATACCTAGACATTTTCACAAATGATAAATGCTTTTGACGCTAAGTATGAAATATGAGAATTATTATATACTATACCTAATCATAATTCTCATATGGAATCCCTAGACATTTTCAAGAATGACAAACGCTCTTTAGACAAAGTATGAAATATGAGAATTATTACATACTTTGACTAATTGCATTGAGTGCTTGTAGGTTTTCATTAGTCTTTTAATAGAATGCCTAATGTGTGGAATGTTAATTATTTCATACTTTTCCTGTTAGTCATTAATCTTCTACGGAATGCATAAGAAACGTGTGAAATAATAATTTCTATTAAGACTCTATTGAATATTGAATTTTATGCAATAACGATAACACAAACACTCAGTTTTGAGAAAGATATTGATATTTTTGTTTGATTTCTTTTAGGTCAAAATGCTTCCTGAATTTGTTTCTTTCTTGCTATTTATTATAACATCAGTTTCTTGCCAATCTTCATATGATATGTATCCTCAATTTCCTGGCGAATTCCGTCTCAACAAAAATAAAAATGAACCGTAAGTATAAATCTACTTAAATATGAATTTTATCATATAAATTTTAAACTTTAGCAATGAGTTTTATTGTTGAATTGAATTTTATCAAGAAATCAGGGCGAAATATTTAAATATTTAAATTTTGAAATGCGAAATTTTTAGTGGTAAAATTTAACAGTTATTTTCTAACCAGTGTTGAAAAAGCGGTCATATAAGATTTGCTGCCATCTCATAATTCCACTCTGTGGTCTTGTAATTGTGAAACAGTTAGTTTAAACAAAAGAACTTCTGGATCTAGCAACTGTTATAATTTGCCATTGTTGAGGACATTTTGTGTAAAAGTAATCCGCTTTTATTACATAGCGAGCGAAACTACGAATGCAAGCTTAGCGGTAAATACACTCTAACTCATGCTCCTTCTGTCACTGTTTTTTTTTTATTCTAATTACTTTCGTCAATACTGTGATCGGTGCTACCCTGCAAAAGAGTATATGAAATGACCAACTGTAGTCAGGTTTTTAACCTGTCTCACCTGTGTATAATCAATGAACAGTTGAGCCAATTTTAGGTTTACAATCATCAATGTTCAAATCAGTAACCTTGCAAATATGATGACGACCTAGAAAACAAGGGAAATTCTGGATCAGGCATTGAAATGAATCAATCTTCGTTTTTGTTGAAATTCCCCTGCATTTATGTTACATGGGGAGAAAAAACCTCCCACGGTTACCCAAATAGCTAGGGGGCTCTTACCCATGATCCGTCTACCACAGAGGACATTTAACGCCAACATCGTGGTCGGTTTGAGTCGAAAGCAGCATTTGTGCAGCTCAGCCATAGCTGGGATGCGAACCTGAGTCATCTCATTGGGAAGCGAGCGCTTTATCTTTTGCGCTACAGTGGCTTGTGCCGCCTCACTGTTTTATCCATTCCGACTTCTTTTGCAGTTCTCATTTATGTTGTCTGAATTCGTTTTCACCTCTTGGCTCCCGCAATGAATGGATCGTAAGACACCGTTCCCACTAGAACACCGAAGTCAAACATAACTGGCAATAGTAAGTAAGCGAGCGAGTGGGTGACCACTTTGATCAAACTGCGAAGGAACCATGGGTGTAGTGCGTTTGTCCTCGTTAAACTATTCTACCGTAAAGTGCTTTACTGCACTGTAAAAATTACGGTAAGAATGTATCGACAATTTGGATGCATCATTCGTAAAATCCATTTTTGCCATAAAAATATTGTACCATAATTTTATTTAATATATATTTAAGTATAATATTTATTTCAATAGAACGATTCTGTTATTTTACAGTAATTATTATTATAAAAAGCACGGTATATCAGATTTTTGTTCCGTTAAAAGTGGATCTTACGGTAAAATGTACCATCACCCTGAGTGCCGGTACTTTTTTTACCGTGATTTGGTACGGAATTTTTTACAGAGCGTCGGGCTACCAAAAAGGGGGAGCCTTCCCCTCTAAAGAGGATCAAAATTGTGTTTGCATTGACCGCCCTTTGGAATGTTTACCAGACATATAGCTCGTTGTGCAGATATGGTGTGACGTAAATAAATTACTGCAACTACGTTCTTACCACGTGACTCCAGCAGATTTAGAATTTATTTTGAATGGTTTAATTTGATTCCTCCAAATTACTAGATAAAAGCAAAGATGTCAAAAAGAAAATCCTATGCTTTGCGTTGCAAAAGTACCTGCGAATCATAAGCCCAAATAAAAATGTACAGAAGGTAGAAAACTACCCTTTATTGTATTTCATTGCATTATTGTATTCCCCGAAGGCTATGCCCTACCACTGAATATAAACATCAGTGTTATATTTCGAAGATAATAAATGACTTGTTCAAACGTTTTAATAGCCTGGTTGTCGATATTTCATGCTTATAGAATATTGTAAAAGCTTTTCATGAGATTATCCGTACGTGCTCAGAAGAATCCCTTGCAAAATGACCAATGAGTGCAGGTTAATGAGTAGTTTTTACATCAATTAATTATTAGTTGGTGTACATTTACCACTGCGGTTGATTCTTAGTTCCCAGGGATAATTAGTATTTTGTTCAAGATTTTTCTTTGACTGCGATATCATAATTCTTACTAATGACTCTATGAAATCAACTTTATTCTGGGCTCTTTAAACATTTGCATGTTGGGTTTATAGCAGTCTACGTCATCTTTTGTCACTAATTTACATTAAGATATCCTATAATGTTAAAATAAAAATCGTCTGTTTTTTTGTTTTAAAACTGCTTTTAAAATATTAAATTGGAAAATTTTGTTACCGTATTTTCTGTTATTTTTTTAATGAAATAAGATGTAACACGACTATTTTTAGATCTCTATATATAATATACATCACTAATTTTCGATGTAAAATACATTCATATCGTTTTTCATTTAAAAAGTGAATAAATAGTTAGAATCTATTTTAACAATGTAAGAAAAAGTTTCAAGAGAACTTCAATGTTTAAATAAAAGAAAGACATTTTCTTTTTAAAAAGTTGATCGAGTTGAAAGTTTGAAAACTGTTATTGTTTAACATAAAGTCTCAAATTAAACGTAGCACACCAAAAGTGACTTTTCGTGTGTTTTTAGACTAGAATTTTATCAATATGAGCTATGAAGACTCTTATTATAATGGGTAAATTAAAAACTTTGAATTTTCATATAAAACTTATTGACTTTTTCTATCGGGAAAGAAATTCCTCGATTTATTGGAAAATATTACCTTCCTTTACTTTGTGTAGAATATAAAAAATTATTACATAATTTAAAAACTATATTTTATTCTTTTGTTTTTGATTCAGATTAAGTAAATTCGTTTCATTTCAGCAAATTATATTGCTTCAAAGAACAGTTTTATACAATTAAGATTTAAAATTCGTTGTAATTCTTCTATATTTTGAAAATCCTGAACAAGGCAGCTACATTCTTACTTCTTCAGTTCGAATTAGCATTATAATAAGAATGAACAAAGCTTTCACAAGAATATCTTCTTTTGGGTGCAACGTCAAACTAACTAAACACAATAGATTAACATCGTGATTCGCGTAGTTAAAGTAAATTTGTTTTGTATACATAAAGATCAAGAACAATGCATGTTTTTGCAGAAAGTTGTAATGAATATTACGTAAAACATGTTAAACAATAAACAAATAGTTATAAACCTTAACGTGGAGCGAGAGTAGGAGAAAGATAAAAGTATGCCCTTTATTAATAATTGTATTAGGCTCGCTAACTATTTCAACAAAAGAATAAACTTTTTGGTGATAAACAATATTTTGTTTAAAATTAATTATCTATTTATTTATATAATTTATTAGCTATAGTCAAATTTATGGCTTTAGGTAAAAATTGGCTTGACAGGATTCTCTTTAACGTCAAAATAAATGAAATAAAGTTTAAAATAAAAGTACCACATTTAATGACTTAAACTTTTATTCCAATTCAGTTCATTGATAAATATTTATTTCCATAGAAATCCAATTTCTGTTCTTATTCCTATAATGGCAGCAATACACTAAAATATTTTGTTCTGGAAACTCAATATAAATATTCCGACATCTGTGATTTACGCATTCTTTAAACATTGACAGCTGCTTGAAAATTCTTCTGGTTAATGCTCAATATTCCAAGTAGCAACTAAACTTGGTCAACCATAGGACCAAAACGCGAACATCTTAGCCAAATCTCAACCAAATGCTTGCAAAAAATTGTCTAAGTATTCAAATGTTTTACAGCCATTACTAAGCCTGTACAGATATGTCCCGATGCGTCCTACATTTATTTGTTACCTTTTAATTTAGATAGCTTCCCATAGTGAACTGATCGTAAGTCACAGTTCCCAGTAGAACACAGAAGTCCAGCATCACTGGCTGCCGATACTGGCTCAACTTCGAGCGCAGGTCATTAGGCTACTAAATTGGGGGAGCTATCCCCTCCGCAGAGGATAAAAACTGTGATAGCATGTCTTCGGATAATCCTCAGGAATGTTTCCCGGACAGTTGCCTATAGCCCATTGTGCAGCTCTTGTGCGAAGTAAATAAACAACTAATATTACTACTCAATTTAAGTAGGACCTATATTTGCTCTATCTAGATCCATTGGAGCAAAATCTAGATAGCCAAATCTTCGTCCTATATGTTTCTTGTTCTTGTGGTGCCTTTGTTGAGCCAATTTCGGTCCCTACTATGGGCAAGATAAATTTTTTACTTGGACTTAAAATTTAAATTCAATAAATGTTCTATTGTTTTATAAGTCGTTTACTTAATTAAAGGACATAATTTGCTTTGTCCTTAAAAATGGCCCGTCTAGGGCAAGTTTATTGAGTGACAATTTTGAGCCCTACTAGGACCAAGCTCAATTTGTTACTAGGACTCAAAATTAAAGTTATTTTCTTTTTATAAGTCGTTTAATTTAACTCCCACGACACATTTTGTCATGGTCTCTAAAATGGTCAGTCCAGGGCAAGTTTTTCGAGTGACAGTACGTGACAATTTTGAGCTCTACTAGGCCTAAGATAAATTTGTTGCTAGGGTTCAAAATTCAAATTCAAATATTGTTCAATTTTTTAAATTAACTTATTTTATTTAATTAATTTTTTATTTTCAATTTTTTTAATTATTTAACTTCCAGGACATATTTTGTCATGGCTTCTAAAATGGTCCGTCCAGGACAAGTTTATCGAGTGACAGTGAGTGTGTTTCACACAATGTTCCCGATAACAGTTAGAGCTTCTATCCAGCGAGATGGAGTTGAACTTGCGACTGCTCTGCAAGAAGTGAAGCAAGACATGCCTGAAACTCTCTTACTAAAAGTAAGTTTTGATATAATTTCATGCGAGAACTAATTCAAAGCATCCAAAATGTCTCGATTTATAGATCTAGAGAAGAATTTTTATGAATTGGATCTTAATCACCTGTTGAATTCGATTTCAGGTTCCTACTACAAGTGTTCAAGGCTCATACAATCTCAGGGTTGAGGGCAATGTGAATGGGGTCCTTGGTGGTACAGCTTTCATTAACGAAACAAGGCTGACTTTTTCTCAGAGGTCGATGACAATATTTATACAAACTGATCGACCAGTCTATAAACAAGGACAAACAGGTAACTATGTGTACTAGAAAGTATTAGGAATCCATATTCATTTCAGTTTTGCTATATGAGTTTAAAATTGTCATCTTAGTTATTTATACCATAATCTTCAACTACTATTTCAAAATTTAAACTAAAAGAGGCATGATGCAGAATAAAAATTTGTTTCGTGCACATATAAGTAACTGAACTAAACACATACAAGGGGATTTAAAATAACATGAACAAAATGAACCAAAGCAGGCATATTAACACATCGGCTGATAAGTTTCCGGTCTGACATACAGATGGCACCCTAAATGCAGAGTTAGTATTTTGTTTAGCAAGTCCTAACCTTCAAATAAAAAGGTGTCAAAATTTTACAACGATCTGCCGATTGATTTTAAAGTTACAGTGATTTTAATCGAAAAGCAATTTATATTATTGAAACAATGGATAAAAAAGAATTTCATGTTCTTATTAAGGATTGTTATTTAATGGGAAAAAACACGGTAGCAACTAAAGCTTGGCTCGATAAGTGTTATCCGGGTTCTTCACCAGGAAAATCGACCATTATTGACTGGTTTGCTGATTTTAAACGTGATCGCACAAATGTTGAAGATGCGCCACGCTCTGGATGCCCTAAAGATGTGGTTAATCCGGAAAACATAATAAAAGTCCACAAAATTGTTATAGAAAACTGCAAGGTGAAGTTGCATGACATAGCTGATACTCTAAATATATCAAAAAGAGCGTGTAGGCTTTATTTTGCACGACCATTTGTTCACGAGAAAGCTGTTTTCGAAGTGGGTGCCGCATGTGCTAACGGTTGACCAAAAATAACAACGAATTGATGATTCCGAGAGCTGTTTAACGTTGTGTCAGACACCCCTATTCACCCGCACCCACCCTATTCACCAGATTTGGCTCCTATGGACTTCTACTTGTTTGCAGACTTGAAAAAAATGCTCTCGGGTAAGAGATTCAGCACGAATGAGGAAGTGATTGCCGAAAAAACGTCTATTTTTAAGGGCAAAGATGGTTCTTTTTTTAAGAAAGGTATAGAGATGTTAAAGAGGCGATGGAGTGATTGTATATCTCTTAAAGGAGACTATGTTGATGAATAAATTTGAATTTTACTAAAAAAGTTGTGTTTACTTCAATAGACCGGGAACTTATCAGCCGATATGTTAAAATAATCAAAAATCACATAGAATGAACATGGAGTCGTAAACGCAATCCAGAGTCACTAAAGAAGGTTGCAAACTATATGTAAAATTACAAGGACAATTTGCAAAAATAGTTTTATATTAATGTATTTATACAATATTACAACGCATATTATATATTTACAAATTGTGAGATCAATACTACTGCAGGAGATATTAAAAACTTGCTCAGAAGACGTTTGGAAATTCACATTGCATTGACGTTAGTGGCACTGGATAGCGTTTGTGACCCCATGTTTCTATGTGATTTTCCCCCATATAATCTTTCCCTTTCATTTTGTCCTCTTTATTTTGAATTACTCATAGTAATTTTAGATCAAAGGCAAAAAACTTAAAACTTTTTTTTCTATGCTCATGGCCGCATCTAATTTTTTTCTCCAAAAAAAGATATGTATAATTTGGACAATATCAAATTAGAGTTTACATAAAAGTATTTAAAATATATTCACTAGCGACGATTTTATCATAGCAACAATACATATCTTAGTGGCCTCGTAATAAAATAATATATGTCTGTAATGTTTGACTTTTAATGGTGAACAGTACAAATATATAGTGCGTCAGTTTTGATAGGCTAATTATGTAAGAATGCATTATGTAAGAAATACAAAATGGATAAAAAAAAGTCCCTTTTTTTACTTAAAAAAAATATTGAATTTAGTTAAATACATTTTAATATTTAAATTGTTCTTTAACGACGTTTTAAGAGTGATTACATCAGATTTAAAATATTATTTTAAGGAAAGTTGTTCGATAGCTTTAAATAGTGATTCTTGTATTGAATTCCTGCATCGAATTTGAACAATAAAGATTTTAAAATCGACATATCATTCCTTTCTATCATATGGTGAAGTAGTTTTCTTAAATAAGTCGTTAATTTTGTTGTTAATGTTTTTCATTCAGGCTGTGGCATTTGACAATCTAACAATACAACTTTCATAGCCCATTAACTAACATACGCTTTACATTTGAAGACTGTTTTCTCGCTTTAAATGTCATTAAAGATATCAGTAGCTATATTCAGTTTTTTTTTTCGTTATTTTTCTGAGAGTAATTTTTGTTAAAAATGATTTTTTTTTTGTTTCAGTTCGTTTTCGAGCTCTTCCAATTACGACAGATTTGAAAGCATTTCCAGATGCAGTTGACTTGGTCATGTTAGATCCCAGAAGGACCATAGTTCGGCGATGGCTCTCAAGACAAACCAATCTTGGTACGTATGGCATACTTATTTGTTTGTACAAATGTATTGGCATTTTGAGCTCAATCTAAAGTATCGTTAGATTTAATTAAAATTCTCCAATTGTTTTTAATTATATTTTATGAAATTTATACATTATCTGGTGTTATCTCAAAACTCGATCTATGGATTCCTCATCCTCAAATTCTTACGGAAAGAAATTTGCGACATTGTGTTGACGTCTGTGATTTGCCTCTCAAACGTCAAGAAACATTTTTCAAGTGCTTCATATCTGGGAAAGCGAAATAGATTGTTTACTGCAATGTTCCGCAAGCAAAGACTTTGCAAACTCTTTGCATAGTCACAATAGCAAAAGACTTTGAACCAGAATGGACAATGGCTCAATTAAACATTTCTTTTTTTCCCAATACCCACCCGATTGACACTTGTCATTCAGTAAGGTGAATTTTTTGACCATTCTTTCAGGGGCACCATATTAGGTGGACCAACGTTGTTCCTACAGTAAGGATGGATAGTACAGCAAATGATAGAACATCCATGCCTTATTTGAGATTCGAACCCAGGACTTTTCTAATGCGAGGTTAGCCATCACCTCCTACATCAAAAAGCTTCCACACGGTTTTTCATAAGTAGTCTGCGCAGACTATTTAAAAAATGAGCCGGTTTTGCGCATGAACCCAAAATCTATTATAAAAGTTGCTGAGCGAAATTTATCATATATATTTGAGAGTTGAATCTGTAGTGGTAGACAAGTAAATAAGACAAGTCAATCATATTCATAAATTAAACAAATTTTTAGACATATATTCTCTACCACTTTTTTATTTTTACTAGATTTTCTATTAAAAGGCACTTTCGTAAACTGGTTTACCTTTATAGTGGTCTGATCGGACTACCTATAAAAAACCGTGTGGAGGCTTTCTGTGCTAGGAGGCATTGGGTTAGCTCCCTGACTACCACCAGTCCTGTCGGCTCAATCGTTTTTTGAGGCATATTTCTTCACAATAAGAAAATAACCTTTCAATTTCATAAAAAAAAATCGAAATTATTTTACTTTTAATGGAGACCTATTACATAGATATTTTTGCTCTAACTGTATGAGTTACACAGCTGTCTTGAATGAGTTAATGTATTTTATATTATCAAGAATATTTGCTGATATTTCTTTTTCATTATCGAATTATAGGAGCTGTAAGCTTGGAATATCCATTATCAGAACAACCTGTGTATGGCAAATGGACGCTACAAGTTATTGCTCAGGTAAACAGCAATTATGATAAATTAAGAATGTTCTTTAAACACTAAAATGGTATTTAGTTTTGGAATATATTTGTGTAACATAAGGAAAAAAACATGATTTATGTTTCAATTATGTCGTTTCGAACTTCTAAAATGAAACTGATTTTTTAAAAATTTGAAAGAGGTGCAATTTTTCATATTGCCTGAAGATTGTAAAATGTCAAAGTCATTAAAACTAAATTCTCAATTTCGAATTTAAAAAAAACTGTGATATTATGTGCTGAGATTCTGCAGTCGCTTTCAATATTGCCATGGAAAGTATAAAAATATATGAATATTTTTAAAAATTAAAAAGCCGGAAAACAAAATAAGGAAAAGACATAATCTCGTCATCAGCTCACACGATTATATCTGCAAAAAAGAGTGCTTTCTAAAATTGTATTAATATAGCCAAATACACTCTATAACAAAAAAATCGACGCACCAAGAAGTAATCATCCAATTGCTTTGAAATTTCGTATGCATGAATGTTTTGAACAGATATGGCTGGAATGATGCCGACTGGGGACGTATAGTATTTAGCGACGAATCCCACTTCCAACTGCGTCCTGACGATCATCGAAGGAGACGCACAGGGCAAAGGGGGGATCCTGCCTTCATCATTGCACGCCACACCGACCCTCAACAAGGCATTATGGTCTGGGGTGGCATTTCCTTTGACAGCCGGACCCCTTTGGTCGTCATTAGAGGTACACTTACTGCACAGCGGTACGTCGACGACATCCTAAGATCTGTTTTGCTACCGTTCTTTTTGCAGAACCCTGGGCTAGTTTTTCAGCAGGTCAATGCCAGACCACATACGGCACGTGTTTCTAAGAACTGTCTACAAGCTTGTAAAACTCTTCCTTGGCCTGCCAGATCACCAGATCTCTCTCCCATCGAGCATGTCTGGGATATGATGGAAAGGCGATTGCATCTGGCTCGGAATGTTGATGACCTCGTTCGACAATTGGATCGAATTTGGCAGGAAATACCGCAAGAGACCATCCGGGAGCTTTATCGGTCTATGCCACGCCGTGTGGCTGCTTGTATCTAGGCTAGAGGCGGGTCAACACCTTATTGAACTTGTTACTGTAACTCTGCAATAAATTATTCAATTGTTCTGAAATTTTAATCATTTACTATTCTGCACATTGTCTTCCTATCCACCAATTTTCGTTTCAATCGGACAACTCCTTCTTGGTGCGTCGATTTTTTTGTTACAGTGTATATCAATACAATAGTGTGAGTATTATTATTATTAATTCTATTACTTATTATTTTTCTTAATTTTCTTCGTTAATCTCTTTTTTCTTTTATCCTTTTTGTATTTATTGTGTGTTGTTTTCGAATAAGCTTCTGTTCTTTCTATATCAAACCGGATCTGATTCTCTGGTCAAAAACCAAAAGCCTAAAGGCAAATGTCTAAAAATAGACATTCTTTTTTTAAATTTAGCTTTAAATCAATTTCCCTATAAGGGGTATTTTTAAAACATTCACTTCTCTTCGATTAGTTTCAAACTTATTTATTTTTAATTTTCTAGGGACAAGTTGAAGAACATAATTTCTTGGTTGAGGAATATTGTAAGTAATACTAGTTTCAATCTAGCTCCAAAGTATCTTTTAAAAAGCACGAATAATTATCTCTAATTTCTTTCAATTTACTTCTATTTAAATGCAAAAATTAAAAAAAGTTTATTTTCAGATCAAACGAGATTTGAAGTAAATGTCACAATGCCTTCTTTCTTTACTGATACAGAACCATTCGTTTATGGAACGGTAGAAGCCAAGTTAGTATTATTTCATTTTTTACGTTTCTCCAGTAGATAAAAATATATGAGGCGAGGCTATTAATTAATGGAACTGTTCCAAAAAATATTTTATTAATAAAGTATTCAATTGTAATGTTTTCTCATCGATGATTTTCTCATCTGTTTGTGAATGAGTTTACATTTCAACTATTGAAAGCATTGCAAGAATTCATCATGTGATATTATTTCATGAGCTCTGTCTCCACAACAAGAGAAATTTATTAAATATTACTTTTTAAATCGGTCTTTATTTTGGAGTATATGAAAATTCCAGATGAGATATAGAATTGTGATGATTTGATGTTGGGGCAAGTAATGTCAAGATTCATAATAATTTTAAGACTTGAGTAACATAGGTTTGTGACTTACTGCAGCATGTTACCAAATGCTGTTCTGCGGAACAGCATTTGGTTCTAAGGTTTCATAAAGGGTTTAAGTGGGTTCAAGAATTAAGATTTTTTTTAAATGATTTTGAAATTATAATTATATAGTATATTTTCGATATCTCAAAGTTGAAGAGACGCTAAAAAAAATTCGAACTAGCGAGTTTTTAAAATAGCAAGTTCGGAACTAAGTATGTTCTGAAAAATAAAAAAATGTATCCTGAAACATTGCTCTAAAAAGTAACGTCATGAAACATAAGAATAACTACCATAAATCTATATGATGTGTTCAGTTTTTTATTATCGAAAAAAAAAATTAGTTTTTTCTCATTTCAAGACATTGTTTGCACTTTACGCAAGAATTATTATTAAGTAAATATTATCAATTCCAAAGTGCACCGTTTTGGTCATTGATTTTTGGGTCGTTGCTAAGCAAAGATTATTGGAAACCTAGAATTGAATTGAAAAAGAAGTAAAAATGAATAAATGTGTAAAATAATAGCCTACTTATGAAATTGCCATACCTGTTTTTGCATGATCAATCAGTGGTAACAGTTTTATATAATAACGTTTTGTAACACTTTTGTATAATATATAATAATATATTTTTACTTTGATATAATCACTCTTTATAGAATTTTTATACCACATAATGGTACATTTGGGCTATATATTTTATTTTATAATCGTCGTTGGACCACCGACTCAATTTTGTGGGTTTATGGCTACTAATGTTCAACTCCGTAATCTTGTAATTTTGAACCCAATCCAGAAGACAGAGGATCTCCTGGATCAAGTATTGGGAGAAATTTTCTTTCGTGGAGGACTCTTTGAAGAAACTAACCCGCATTTACGTTACATGGAGGGGGAAATCACGAAAACCTCCCACGGTTAGCCTGGCGACAAGAGGACTCTCACCCGGTATCCGTTTTTCCACTGAGGCTATTTTACATCAGCACTGTGGTCGGTACAACCCGGATGCTTAATTCATATCGATCGGCCATTTTATTTTATTTTATAACCGTCGTTGAACAGCCAAACCAATTTCATGGGTTTACGACTACTTACGTTGAACTCCGTAGCCTTGTAATTTTGAACCAATCCAGAAGACAAGGAAACTCCTGGATCAGTACCCCCAGAGGTATTGATTTGTTGTGGGAACATGGAGGACTTTGAGACTCGACAGATTTAACGTGCATCAGTCACCATTTACTACACGGGGAGTCTTCGGCCGGCGAGGATTGAACCCACGACCTTTTGGATATGGGCCCAGAGCCCTACCGACCAGGCTATCGATCGGCCATTGCTGGGATTCGAACAAGGTGATTGCTGTATCCCCTGAGCCATGACGGCTCATTCAGACTATTTATTTATAATTGTCGTTGAACACAGGGCTCGAAAAACAGCCCCTCCGCCCGTCCTCGACGGTCAAAAATTCTCCGCGGACAACGAATTTCTCGAATCCGACGTCCGCGCTAGCGGCCATTTTCCCGTTAATGTTCGTGATACATTTTCAATTTTTGTTATCTTACAAGAGTCTTGTAAGTTACAAGGCAGCAAAATGACCCACAATACAGCAACATACTGCGCATATATTGATGTTTTCTCTGTCTGGGAGTACTGCAGCTGTTGAAAGGGACTTTGCAGCAATAAACTTACAAAAAAAAACACAATGCGTACTGGTCTTAAACAAGAAGCTTTAAAAGCAATTTTGAACATCTACCTAAATGGAAAACCTCTTTCAGATTTCTGTTCAGAAACCTCTGTAAATTATTGGCTTGATTGTGGAACTGGCAAACGTCATATTTGATTCATTTAAAAAACGCAGTACCCTCGGATAACTTGACATTCCAGATAACTTGACCCTTGTCATTTAAATTATTTCATAAAAGAAATACTAGGTTACTATTAGTAACCTAGTATTTCCTTTATTACTGTATAATGTAATCCTAGTAACGACTAATTCATTGTGCAATTTATATAAATGTTTGTAATAAATAGGAGAAAATTATATTTTTATTTATTTAAAAGCGACGGGTTAGTTTGAACGGAGGACGGGTGCATTATTGGACAAGCCGACCTCGGGGACGGGTAAAATTTCTGAGTTTTTTCGAGCCCTGGTTGAACAGCCGACTAAATGTTCGGACTATATAGGGGAAAGTGGGGTAAGACAGGGTAGCTAAGATTCAAAAGCTTGTTAAAGCTAAAGTGTTTGAAGTTAAACTGTCTAATTGTCTCGCCATTTCTTTAATCAAGATATTTAATCAAATAATTAATTGTTTAGTTGTGTATAATGTATCAATCCTGAAAAGTCATTGATATACTTCTTTTTGTAAATAATTTTTTTTATTCAAAATACTCAAATCACCTTCAAGCCCCACTAGTGGAATAAGACCAAGTACTCATGCTAACTCTATCGGAAATTTAGAAACACTGGAATTTTCGTGAAAAAGTAGCCGATATTTCTATTCTACATGATAATTTTTTGAAAAATTATTCATGCTTTTTACGTTGTCTTAGCCGTACTCAATGGGGGGGGGGGGGCAGTTATCCAGGGACCCAGAACTGCTGGGGAGAGGCAAGAATTTCTTACAAAAATATAGTTCTTATAATCAGCTTCTTTTTAAAGAAAATTGCTGAGAATTTCGCTATATCTATAGAAAAACTACAATTTTGTTTAAAGTGTCATAAAAAATTCTACGAAATATAAAATAAGGCTTTTTGTACTTTATGGAATTAAGCTGCCATATTTTTTGTCCTGGAGTCCATGAAACCTTTTTTTAGCCTTAGACCATCTTCTTCCCTTGCACTGTAGCTTTCGTGGGCCCAGCATAGACTGAGACTCACATCAGAAAAGGTGAGGCAAAACCGTGTAGTACCCGTTTTACCCCAAAAGCAGAGGTTATTGAAACTTAACAGAACTATTGAACTAAATCCTTATTGTTTGTTAAGGTATGAATCTCTAAGAAACTTGTATTACGCTGATCTAAAATGAATTTTCGTTACTGTAATGACCAATATCTAAGGCTAGTTTAAAAACAAAAGAACATTAAAGAATTGATATAGTAAATTAAACTGATCCGCGCAGACACCGTAAATTAATCAATAACAGCACGTCACAGTTGTGTATCCTTTTTGACTAGTAAACCGTATTCTAGAGTTTGTCCGCTAAAAACCAGAATTTATTCCGACACAATTGAGGTACCCGGTCACACCCCACTCTCACCTTTATCATAAGAGATTTTAACTTTTATATGAAAACCAGAATTTATTTCGACCTAAAAACTAGAAAAACCTAAAAGCCAGAATTTATTTCGACACAATTGAGGTACCCGGTCACACCCCACTCTCACCTTTATCGTAAGAGATTTTAACTTTTATATGAAAACCAGAATTTATTTCGACCTAAAAACTAGAAAAAGCTATAAGCCAGAATTTATTTCGACACAATTGAGGTACCCGGTCACACCCCACTCTCACCTTTAGCATAAGAGATTTTAACTTTTATATGAAAACCAGAATTTATTTCGACCTAAAAACTAGAAAAACCTAAAAACCAGAATTTATTTCGACACAATTGAGGTACCCGGTCTCACCTCACTCTCACCTGTAGCATAAGAGATTTCAACTTTTATATAATCACATTTTGTAGAACTTTATATAAAATAACGTATCTGAATTTCTAGAATATATTTAAACTTTTATATAATCAAGTTCTGTAACGTCTCTTTTTATTTGATAGTTATACAAGTGGTGTTCCTGTTATTGGAAATTTGACATTAGTCGCTTCGATTGAATCCCTAAAATCCACCAGTAAGAGAGTTGCTTCAATTCAACAGTATTGGAGACGTGTAAGTATCATCACCAAAATGTTTGATCGAAATGTATCGCATTCATGCAAAATTATTACAGAGAATACTTAAAAAACTTTTACACTAACATAATGATCCAGTAATTACAGCAAAATGCGATGTATTTCTAGAATTCTTATTAAAAATATTCTTGTAAAATTCTTATATAACGGTATTTTTCATAAAAATAATTTTATCTCTATATTTATTCATAAAAAAAATTTTTATTTATATATTTTTTTATTAGTTCGAAGGTAAAACAGATTTCAAGTTTGACATGAGAGAATTTTCTGAGCTTGAACCACAACTGGATAAATCGAAGATCGTCGTCACCGCCCACGTTGGAGAGAGGTACTTGGATCTGATTGAAAAAGGTTTTGCAGAAGCCATCGTTTTCAGCTCTCGGATCAAAATTGACTTCCTGGGTGATGATCCACAGATCTTTAAACCTGGAATGCCTTACAAAGTCTTTGTAAGTAATCGATTTCTATTATGGTCTAAAAATATACAGCATTCTTTAAAATTAATTGCTTTAACGATAACTTTAGAATGGATTTAAGTTTCTGATTTTACTATGACATCATATAGTAATCTTGCTCCTCATTCCCCTACAGAAAAATATTATTTACTTTGTCTCATACGGGGAATTTTTGTGTTTGTTCTTAACGATGGAGTAAAAATTGTCAGCTTCAGTTTTACTGGATGTTTCTATAAATGAATTTTTCTTTGCTTTTTTATTTAATTACAACTTACGTTTTTCGTTCGTTTTGTTTCAAAGGTCGCCGCCTATTATCAAGATGGTTCAGGTATTCCCCCTGAACGCCTCATGAAACAACGAATGCAAATAACTCCTATCATCGAATTCTATAATGGAGGATCTCGTCGTCTGAGTACCCGATTTGAAAAAATGTCCACTCTTCATCCGGGAGTTTGGGAAGTTGGAATTGATTTAGAAAATGAATTTATTTCCAAAGAAGATATGAAAAATATAAAGTTGATGGTTTTAGAGGTATTTATTTGTTTATCATAGCATTTATTTCATTATATACCTTTCTCATTTTCTGCTTCCCTCCCCCTAAATTATGCATATCAAATTATTGTATGTTAATGTCGGAAAATATATATTTCTAAAAAAGTTTTCTCTATTGCTTTCTTACTTATATCTTTCTCAATTTATGCTTTCCCCCCCCCAAATTATGCATATCAGATTATTGTATATTAATGTAGGAAAATACATAGTTCTAAAAAAGTTTTCTCGATTCCTTTCTCACTTATACCTTTCTCATTTTCTGTTTCCCCCCCCCCCCCAAATTATGCATATCTAATTATTGTATATTAATGTAGGAAAATACATAGTTCTAAAAAAGTTTTCTCTATTCCTTTCTCACTTATACCTTTCTCATTTTCTGCTTTTTTCCCCTGAATTATGCATATCTAATTATTGTATATTAATGTAGAAAAATATATAGCTCTAAAAGAGTTTTCTCTATTTTTTAAAGAAGATTTTTTTATGCGCTAAAAATTTTTTAAAAAAATGTTTCAAAATGACTTTGCAGAAATGATCATAAAAAGCTAAATTAATTTTTTTTTTAAATTACTCATACCATTTCATGAGTCACATTAGTATTCGTATTTTCAAGATAAGATTTCCCCTTACTACAATGTGACGCAAAATTCATGGATACCCCTTTTGTATTTGGATAAAGAAGTCTAGAGAATCACTATTAAGGAGTGCGGGACTAAAGCAACATTACATGCTTAACTGCCAGTCAAAAGAAAAGATAGTCAGGTCTTGGAAATTACTTGGATGTTATGGAATTTTAAGCATCTTTTATAAACATATGGTCAATCGCAAGGGCAAATTTTGCTCTATTTTCTTTGTTTTAAAAGATTAACGTCTTATTTATGTTATATTAACTTAAAAATAATATATTATTCACTTTTATAGATCATTAACATTTAACTTTCTTTTTCGAAATTGGATTTATATAAACATTAGTTATTTAATAAGTATTCAAAAAATATATACAGCAGGGATATTGGAACAACTTATATTTAATTTAGATTAACAGAATTGACAGTAATATAAATACATTTGCAAAATATACAGCATGGAGTTATAATCGTTTTCCGATGTAACGTGATAGGAAAACTGTGTTTTTTTTCGTCTTGAAATTCGTGTGAAAATTCGTGTTAAGCGTATTCGTTTTAATAAGGCGATAAGTAATCAATTATTATTATTTCTATAAAATACACAACATTCTCCAAAATTATTTGCTTATATTTTGTTCGAACGATATCTTTAGAATAGATAGCTTTAGAATAGACACATTTGCAATAGATAGTTTTGTTGTGTTTGAAATGATAAGGATTTGTCAATGTTAAATTAATTGCAGAAATAATTTTTTATAAAGATAAGTGAAAATTCGAGTTAATGTAAAAGACGTCTCACGTCTTAAGAGAAAATTCGAGTTCGACGTATTCGTTTTAATAAGGCGATAAGTAATCGATTATTATTATTTCTATAAAATACACAACATTCTCCAAAATTATTTGCTTATATTTTGTTCGAACGATATCTTTAGAATAGATAGCTTTAGAATAGACACATTTGCAATAGATAGTTTTGTTGTGTTTGAAATGATAAGGATTTGTCAATGTTAAATTAATTGCAGAAATAATTTTTTATAAAGATAAGTGAAAATTCGAGTTAATGTAAAAGACGTCTCACGTCTTAAGAGAAAATTCGAGTTCGACGTATTCGTTTTAATAAGGCGATAAGTAATCGATTATTATTATTTCTATAAAATACACAACATTCTCCAAAATTATTTGCTTATATTTTGTTCGAACGATATCTTTAGAATAGATAGCTTTAGAATAGACACATTTGCAATAGATAGTTTTGTTGTGTTTGAAATGATAAGGATTTGTCAATGTTAAATTAATTGCAGAAATAATTTTTTATAAAGATAAGTGAAAATTCGAGTTAATGTAAAAGACGTCTCACGTCTTAAGAGAAAATTCGAGTTCGACGTATTCGTTTTAATAAGGCGATAAGTAATCGATTATTATTATTTCTATAAAATACACAACATTCTCCAAAATTATTTGCTTATATTTTGTTCGAACGATATCTTTAGAATAGATAGCTTTAGAATAGACACATTTGCAATAGATAGTTTTGTTGTGTTTGAAATGATAAGGATTTGTCAATGTTAAATTAATTGCAGAAATAATTTTTTATAAAGATAAGTGAAAATTCGAGTTAATGTAAAAGACGTCTCACGTCTTAAGAGAAAATTCGAGTTCGACGTATTCGTTTTAATAAGGCGATAAGTAATCGATTATTATTATTTCTATAAAATACACAACATTCTCCAAAATTATTTGCTTATATTTTGTTCGAACGATATCTTTAGAATAGATAGCTTTAGAATAGACACATTTGCAATAGATAGTTTTGTTGTGTTTGAAATGATAAGGATTTGTCAATGTTAAATTAATTGCAGAAATAATTTTTTATAAAGATAAGTGAAAATTCGAGTTAATGTAAAAGACGTCTCACGTCTTAAGAGAAAATTCGAGTTCGACGTATTCGTTTTAATAAGGCGATAAGTAATCGATTATTATTATTTCTGAAATTACACAACATTCTTCGAAATTATTTGCTTGTATTTTGTTTGAACGATATCTTTAAAGTAGGTAACTTTATAATTGATAGCTTTAGAATAGATAACTTTAGATAGCTTTAGAATAGACAGCTTTAGAATCAATAGTTTTGTTGTGTTTGAAATGATAAACATTTGTTGATATTAAATTAATTGCAGAAATAATTCCTTATAGGGATATTTCTTCGATGATCTTACGGGAGAGCAAGCAAAAGCTCATTTGAAAGTGTATGCATCGTATTCTGTTAGTAATAGACATCTTCGCATATCCACAAGTACTCGTCAACCAAAGGTAACCAGTTTTAAAGATTTTATCAGATTATGTTTTTTTAATGCCATGTATCTCATGAATTTTTAACTTTTTTTTTCTTTTAGGTGGGAGAATACATCATTTTTCACGTTCGTGCAAATTATTTCGTTGAATCCTTTTCTTATGTTGTAAGTATTAGAGTCAATACTTTTTAATTTATAAGATTCTATTGTAATATTTTAAACATTTATATTGTTTGGAATAACTTTTTTTGAAATTTAATGTTGTTTGTAATTAAGGGTATAGACAAAATATACTTGGAAAATCAGTTTATTAATTTGGAAGTGTTTAAAATCGTGTGATTTTTCATACATATCAATGAAGTTTAAAGATTTTTGAGGTTTGAGGGGCCGTCAATAAATTACAAACGGAAAAAAAATTTGAACACTCTATGCTAAAAAATGTAGCAATAAAGTTTTAATTTATTACTAGTATTTTGATAATTATATGCAATAATTGCACAAAATTTCGTAAACTTAGCTTAAATATTTACAGAGATATGGACATTTTTATTAAAAAAAATGAATTTCCTTGTCTTACGTTATTTTGCTATAACTTTGAAAATATTAAATAAAATTTTTGGAACAATTTAAAATTGATCGCAAAATTATTGCTTTGAAATTTGAGAAAAATTCCTTGAAAACTACGCAGGATATGAGTAGTTAACGTAGTCTTTATACTGCGTATGACCGGGAAAAAATTTAAGAGCTTTTTTTCTTAATTTTGCAGGGAATCGTATTTGGCAGCTAATTAACAAAGTTCGATTTGAATGTGTCAAAAATTTAAAATGTTTTGAGCAATTTTATAAATAGTTTTCTTACTTTTTAAAAGAAAGCTCTTAATTATAAGATGTTTTCCACAAAAATTATTTCGTATTATTAAACGATATTTATTAACAAATGATAACACCCTTCTAATGATGGTAAGTACAACAACAATAACATATAATTGTTTTTTATGAATTGATGTACATGAAAATAATTTATTTTAAAAAAAAAACATTTGTATAATTTTCATCTAGGTTGTATCGAAGGGAATCATTCTTTCAGCTGGCCAAGAAACGATGACATCGAGCATAAAAACATTCGCCATTTCTCTCTCCCCTCAGATGGCACCCACGTCGACTGTCGTCATTTACAGTGTCGCCAGAGAAGGGGAAGTTATTCTAGACAGTCTCACATTCCCTGTTGACGGAATAAAAAGAAATAATGTAAATATCGTTTTAATGCAGCTTTCGTTCTTGAATACTTTTTTTAGTTTTTGAATAATTAATAAAATTGATTTATAATGTTGCCGTGAATGACCGAAATCAAGAGAATGTCGACTTTCACTGGTGAATGTCAACAATCATATAGTCGCTTTGGTGAATGTCTGAAATATTCGCTATATCCAAATTGATATTATCATACTTATTCGATATTTTAATATACGCTGAGAATAGATTAGGAGAAACATCAGTGGTCAGAGCACCGGTTAAATGCATACTAGACAGTGGCACTTGACCTTAAAATGACATTGATGTAGGGCATACCGGGCTGTGATATAGTGCGGCTTTCAGGAGAACTCCTCCAGACGCCAGTCTCGCGTCGTGGCGGGTACTATGGCAACGAGGAAAGGCCACTTCGAATAAGGGTGTGAGGTGAATAGTTTTGTCTTAATATTAGGGTAGGTCGTGGTGAGTAAACCAATCGACACCTACTTTCCTACATTTCACCCCCATTAGAAATGTGCTCTCGCTTGTCACCATAGCGGCAGACAGCCCCAGACTTTTAGTCTGGAGGAGTTCTCCTCAAAGCCGCATTATACTTACAGGGGTCTGTTGGGAAGAAATTTGGGTCCGTTAACGGACCTTTCACAAAATATCTTTTCATAAAAACGGACCCTTCACGAAATATTTTAACTTAATAACGGACCCTTCACGAAATATTTTAACTTAATAACGGACCCTTCACAAATTTGTTTATGTTCATTATTATTTTGTTAATCGAATAAACCCTCGGCAGACGCTTCTTCCTTTATTAGTCGGAAATGAATATTCTTCGTTCTTCAGTATAGGGTTCATGCCAAATATTTATATGTTGCATCGCTAATTTAGTAGCTGCAATTACTGTTTATTTTCTAAAATTAAATTTTCTTAATTATAATTTTACAGTGTTGAGCATAATCTTGTATGTCTTTACAATTTAAAAACTCCTTGAGAAAGTTTTTTTGCAATAACGGACCCTATTTACACAAATTCACAAAAGCGGACCCTGGTTGAAAGAATGTGACTTAACGTTTATTTTATATTCACAAATTGCGAGTCATTTTTTCACAATTTTACAAAAACGGGCCTTTCACAAAATGTCTGGACAGACCCCTGACTTAACTAGACCTAGTATATATTTCGGACATTTACCAAAGAGACTATATGATTGTCAACATCCACCGGTAGAAGTCAGCAACCATCAATTTCGGTCATTCTCAGTAACATATACAATTAATATTATACAGATTTTACACAATTATGGCATCATTTTTTATTTTTTTCAGTTTACTGTGACACTGAATAATCTAAAAGATAAGTCTTTGGATACCGTAGAAGTGGTTGTGTTTGGTAGACCTTCGTCCTACGTTGGTCTGGCTGCAATCGACAAAGCTCTTTATGATATGAAAGGAGGAAACGAATTCAGCCATGTTGAGGTAAGACGTGAATTTCACAACGCATATTTCTATCTCATTATTGAACTTAAGAGGCCTCTACCCTCGTCATCTTGAATTTTAGGTTTAAGTTTTTAATTGGTATTTTTTTATAAATATATTTTTCAGTATTTAAACTTTAAATAATACAGTATTAAGCGCTTTGGTGGCGCTGTCAGTTAACGCTGTTTTTCGAAGCTCTGTCGCCAAGGAAAATGAAAAAAAGCCGAAGTTTAAGCGCCTTACACTTGAAGCAATGCGATGACTCTAAACTATATATGTAATCTTGCCGTGAATAATTATCTGGGATTTAGAACAGACAAATAACTTAAGTATTTTAAAAGTCATTATTATTTTTTTAAAAAACAAATTGCCAATTTGGAGACGTTTTTCTAACTAGATGAAAATTATCAAAATCACTGCCTAATTCTCAGTTTTTGCAAATTTTTATGACCCAAATAATGCTGCACTGGAGTAAGTTTTTAAATGTTAAAAAAATTAGACCACAAATGCTTTTCATTTTCACAAAGCTGTTGCTTTTCTCCATATTGAAGTTTTGCGCCATTTTCAAAATACGCGTTGGCAGCTGTGGCTTTAGATAGGCTAAGCTTGACCAAGCAGTCATGAGCAACAGTTACAAACTCACAGCAGTTATAAAAATTGCATATCGCAATGGATGTATGAATGGGTCCACCCTATAAGCAAGTGTGACACATGGGTGTGGCAGAAGTCAAATTCTTGACCATAGATGGCGCCACTGGAAAATAAGAACAATCGCACCCATTGCCTTAAATGGCCCACGACAACAACAAGTACTTGGTCATGATTGGGTAAAGATGATATAGTATTATTAAAGCGACGATAACTTTCAAAAAAGGCCAGGAAATAAAGGGATCGCTTCATTAAATTAGAATAAATAAATCTTGATAAATTTTAGATCTTCTATGAATTTTTCCTCAAAACTTTAAAACAATAAAGTAATTCGATTTGTGGTTTTGAGTAAGTCATTTAAAACTACACGTTTCTCAGTTTTTAGATTTTTTTTAGAATCTGATCTTATTATAGTTTAAATTGATGAAAACCGATTTGGATGACACTAAAAAAATTTTTAATTGAATAAAAAACAAAGATACTTATCAAAAATCTAAAAACAGGCAACTGTTCAACTGCCTATCAAATACATTGGCACAATTTTACCAGAAAAATAAATCGAAAATCTAAAGTACCACACGCTTTTTATCTGAAATTGTGATTGGATGGTGGCCTTGTATTCGACATGTATCGAAAGATACTGCCAAATGGAATAAATGTTTGTCATCAGTTTATTTTTTAAAATTAAATAAAAAGGATTGAGACCATATTTAGAATTTTCCCCCACTTCTTCCTTTTATTTAGTACTGAAACTTCCTTTCATTAAGTACTGAATTCTGTACTGATATTTACTGATAATTATTTGATTTTTTAAATAAAGGAAATGTAAAGTAATTTAACCGATAACTCGTATTCTATTTAAAGGTTCTAAGGAAAATGAGTCTTTTTGACGAGGGGTTTAATAGTACCCTTACACATGTATGGTTATCTAAAGAGGGAAATTTGGATAGCGTTGTTCATTACCCAGCCTCTTCCTATGGGATAGACGCATATTCAACTCTACAGGTAATTCAATTTTCAATATATTTTCTTAAATTTTATTTTGTAATGCTGAATATCGAGTATGAAGTCCAATTTCGCTTAAAAGTATGCTAATAAATGCAACACAAGGTGTAAGTTACATATCTTAAAATGTTAGAGAGCAGATCGCTATCTCGAAAAAGATATCTGATTTGATTTAAACTGTACCAAATGCAAATTTTATTCAGGAAGAAGCCAAAACATTACAATTGAAATAATTTCATCGGTCTCAAATAAATAAAGTGTAGGTAAAACCTAAATGACTGCTTAATATCGTATTTATTGACTAAAACTCTTCTTATTTAACTTTTACTTTCGTAACTTGTATTTTTAACAACAACAACTAAAAACCTTTCAAAATATTTTTTTTAGATTATTTAGACAAAAAATCTGAAAGAGGAAGAAAAAAAATTTCATCAAACTCAAGTACGAGCTGTAGAAAAACTTCGAAGTCACTTTTCAATCAACCGAGCAAATATTTATAATTTTTAAAACGTATTTTTATACGAGGCGCTTGATTTCAACATGTTCTCAATGTACTTCTTTCGAAACTAAAGCACCAACTTTCATGCGGCTTTTACCAATTTTAAATTGGTCAATGAGAGCTGGTATGGTCTTGACAGGAAGCCATCTTTAACGATCAACTAATATTAAAAATTGTTGTGTTGAGAATTGTAAAAAACACAACGTAAACTGAGATTTGAAACTTATTCTGTCTCCCAATATAATCTTGCCTTTAAATAAGTTTTAACATAAAAGTTTGAGAACAGTGTTGATCTAGTTTAACGACTGGATAAATAAAAAAAAAAAAAGGAGTGCAAAAAAAATTTTAAATATCCCCAATATAAAAGGGTTACCTTAGTCGGTTCATTGGTGGGTGATCAAAGTTTGAAGCTCCGTGGTGGATAGTCTAGTCCAGAGGTCGCCAAAGTGGTCTATATAGACCCCCAGGGGTCTATTTTAAATTAGCGGGGGTCGATCTGAGCCAGGGGGTCGATCCAAAGCGGAAGGGTCGATTTGTCGAAGGATTATCAGTATTTTTCAGATATGTGACAATTAGAAATAAAAGAAGAAGACTTGGAAATATATACAGGTAATCTTCAAAAATTGAGCTACGATTTTAAACTGCGTTTTGTTGATTTGGAAAACATTGACATCCCTGATTGGATTATTGTGCCATTTTCTGCTCAATTTGAAAACGTGGATATCAACCTGCAAGTTGAGCTTGCTGAATTATTATGGGGATTTGAAGCAAGGACGCTTTTTGAAAATTTAACAATAAGCAAATTTTGGACAAATATAAATATAATGCAAAAATATGTAAAACTTTACGAAATAGCTCAGCCATTTATGATAGCATTTCCAAGTTCCTATATGGTTTCAGCCACGTAAATTCAATCTTGACTAAGAACAGAAATAAATTAAATGTGGAGTTTCGAGGGGATTTAAGATTAAAATTGACCAGTTTTGAACCTAATATAACGAACCTTGCAAAAAAAAAAAAAAAAAAAAACACTAGGCACACCCATGTCATTGATTAAGAAGCAATAAATCCGTAGTTACTTTACTTATTATTTCTACTTACTTATAGTTACTTATTATTTCATAAATATTAAGGTATTTATATTTCAACATTAATATATTTTTCATAAAACTATTGTTACACTATGTACTATTACTTTAATAAATGTTCAAAATCATAAAATAAATGTACAAACACAGTGTCTAATAGAGTTTTATTTTAATTAACAGAAAATTACTTTTATGGGGGTCGATGGAGATTTCGAAAAATTATGTAGGGGTCGATGATCAAAAAAGTTTGGCAACCCCTGGTCTAGTCGATTCTTGTATTACTTTCATTTCGCCTTAACCACCGTGGTGATGTAAAACAGTGGTAGATGTGTCATGGATTAGCCACTACCTTGGCAGCTTGCAAATTGATAAAAGTTTTTAAATAGTTTCCCTCTCCTTGTGACGTGGATGAGGATTAATTTCCTCAAAAAGACCTCCCGAAGGCGAGTTACCGTTAGTTTATTTAAGCTACCTTGTCTTCTGGGTAGGGTTGAAAGCTAAGAGAATACATAATAGAACAATAATAGCTGCAAACCCGATATTTGTTAGCTGTTCGACGGCAGCATTAAGATAAAAAGAAAGTTCATTTCATCCGAAAAATTCTTCATGATTTGATTTGGAATTGGCTCAGAAAATACCTAGCCTTGTGAGCATGTTCAAAATGTTCAATACTATGAAATTTGATTGGAAGAAAAATAATTAGGGTAAGAGGTTGCCAGATTCAATCCTCTTGCCTTGCAGATTACGGTAGAGGGTTCCGTTTTCTTCTTCTTCTTGCAATGTGGGTCCAATCGTTCAAAATTTGTTTCATTTTATTACATAGGTTTATTGCATACTTTAACAAAAACAAATTTTTTCCTGGTAGCTTTAGTATAATCTTTGTTTTCTGAATGCTCTAAAATGCTACTGCTCATACAAATACTGTAAATCAATTATGAAAATTTTGGTGGTAAAATAATAATAAAAATTGTGAAAGAAATCTGATTTGTTTTTTAAAAATAACAGATAGTAATTTTAGTTAAAATTCCATCAAATATTTCGATACTGGTCTTTTAACGTTGATTGTAAACGTGTAACAAAAAAAATCAGTTTATGTTTTTAAATAATAGCGTCTTATTGCTTATAAATTAATTATCATTCTTTTTTTACAGTATGCTGGCCTTGTTGTTTTTACCGATGCAAATGTTACCAGAAGATATGGTAATTTTTAATTTTTTTACTATAATCTGTATTCTTATTATTGAAAACTCGCATTTAAACATTTAATTCAATTTGTCCTAATTCTTTAGATTATTGTAACGAATCTCTTGGCTATCTAACGTGCCTGGATGGTTCGTGCTACAGGTATGATAAAAATTGTGATGGATTCAAAGATTGTCCTGACAACACAGATGAGAGCGGATGTAAGTTTAATGTTAACGTTACTATATTGCAACTTGTGAGATGTATTTCATTCATTCTCTAATAGTTAATTGTTAATCTCAGGTCCAGAAAAAGATGAGTTGAGACTTAAGGACTTTAAAATGAATAGAATCAATCGCATACAAAGGCTGTACGACAATGCTTGGTTGTGGCATGATTTCAACATTGGGTAAATGCAATTTTTTTTTTCAATCAGTCAACTTTTTCTTTGATTTCATTGATATGGTACGTTTCTGAGTCAGTAAATGTATTTTATCCTTTCCTTGCTTCTGGTACTATATAAAATATATTTTGATTTTTAGTACTATATGAGAATATTGTGGTTTATAAATATTTTCATTTCTGGTACTATATAAAAATATTTTGATTTATAAATATTTTGAATTCTGGTACTATGAGAATATTTTGATTTATAAATATTTTGAATTCTGGTACTATGAGAATATTTTGATTTATAAATATTTTGAATTCTGGTACTATGAGAATATTTTGATTTATAAATATTTTGAATTCTGGTACTATGAGAATATTTTGATTTATAAATATTTTGATTTTTGGTACTATATGAGATAAGTTGTTCTCAATCATTATTTGTTTTTTAAAAAAAATTGTATTCTTTATTGATTACAAAAATATATTAGTGAGACGTTATGAACGTAATCCAAGATGATGTTAAACATGCCAAAATATTTTTTTTACTGTTTTATTCAATATTTATCGCGTTCATTCATGAAATGTCGAAAAAAAATAAACTGCTGGAAAAACCTGTTTAAGATTTAACTATAATGTTGATATTGTAAATTGTAATACTCTGCAAATTTGCCATAAGCTACAAGGTATTTAAATGAACTGTATTTTCTTTCAAGTTGAATAATATTGGTGACATTTAACACTTTCAGATAGCACCACACATTTTTACGTATGTTTCGCATGACGAAGCTGCAACAGAGCAATCACTGTCAATACAAAGCTTGCAAGTCGTGGTGGCTCAGGGGATAGAGCATTCGCCTCCGACTCGCACCGACCACAGTGCTGGCGTAAAATTAGCCTTGATGGTAGACGGGTCATGGGTTAGAGTCCCCTTGCTGCCAGGCTAACCGTGGGAGGTTTTCTTGGCTTTCCACTCTATATAACGTAAATGCGGGTTAGTTCTATCAAAAAGTTCTCCGCGAAGGCCAAAATTTCTTCCAATATTTGATCAAGGAGTTCCCTTATCTTCTGGATTGGGTTCAAAATTACAAGGCCACAGAGTTGAACATTAGTAATAAACCCAAAATTGAGTCAGCTGTTCGACGGCGGTTGTAAAATACGGGAGAGAGTAAAATACGGTTGTAAAATACGGACGGGTTGTAAAATACTTCATTTAGAATGCTACGTAAAATTGCTAAATCTCTATATTATTATAAATTTAAGTTTACGAAGGATTAAATAACACAAAAAAAATTTTTCAATTTGTAGCAAATTTTATCAATATTATAGTTCAACGCCATCGAAAATATGCCGTGTTGTACATAATGTTCTGATGTATACGTTGCAGAATTTGCCACAGTTAAAATACATAAACAGATTTATGAATATTATTGTTTCATAAAATATTGTATCTTATCTCTTATATTTTGATCTTTAAATATATTTTTTAATTTAAATTTTACCACCTTTATTTTTTGTTATTAAAAAGATATTATTTGTTGTTTAAAGGTAAGTTCTAGGTAGTTAATATCATATAAACATTTCAAAAAAGCATTTTTTTTTAATAAATTTTTTGCTGATAACATTTTTTAATTCTTTTTAAAAATTGTTAAATGATGACAAGGATTTGAGCATTCAATGAAAAATATGTCAAAAAAGTGCTAAATACTAATATTAATTATAGGCTGAGTAATTATTTTGAATGGTATTAATTGAAAAGTATGTGAAGTTGAATGAATTTTTTTTCAGGCCTTTAGGATATTACATTTTCAATGTACCTGTTCCTGAGATTCCCACACGGTGGATGGTCAGTGCCTTTGGTATGAATAACGTTGATGGTTTCGGAATTCAAGACAAAGCTATTGAAGTATGTTCTTTCAAAATAGGTTTGCATTTTCGCATAAGATACCCTGTTCTGCAATCACCGTTCTTAATAAATATTTTTCGAATCCATTTCAAAAATTAAAACCTTTGTATTATTTGTCACAAATTATCAGTTAAATGAAAAATATAGAAAATTAAAGCTTTATCGTAATTTGACAAATGATTATCGAGATCAATGTGTACAAAGGAAGTAGTAAAAGTCCTAAAATAATGAATTTGGTCATCAAAGGAAACAGAAAAAAAAACTTTCACTAACAGATAATGAAAAAATAATTTAATTAAAAAAAAATTGTGATCCCGAAACGCGATTGCAGGTTACGCCTGGGCAAAATGGTTGTTGTCTAATTTTTTCTTACCCTCTTTATTTATAATTTTCACCTGATTTAGTATTGAAAACTATCCAGTTTGAATTGTAGGTTAGAATTTCTGATTCCTAATTAAAGCTATAAAAACAAAAATATTGTTCAAATGAGGAAATTCTCTTTTATTTTATTCACAACTCAAGAAGTATTTACGGGATCTCTCTGGTCCCATATCTCAAAAATAAACTCTCCAACTTAATGCATAACAAAATTTAAAGTGAGAAAAAGAATCCTAAAAAATTTATCAAACAGCAGCGGTCGCCATAGCAACGCATGCAATCACGACGCTTGCGCACTGTTTACTAATTACTCTTGAACACAGTTGAAAAGTCCAATGACGACCAAATAAGATACGCACGTCATCGAACCCAAAACAACACCCATTTTGCCAATGGGTAATACCTTTCAATTTCACTGATACAGATAAATATTTTTAATTCCACCTTGCTCTAATATTACATAGATAGTTTTCTTTTTTTATATCTCAGCTATTAATCTGCAGCCTCTATTATGAAAGTTTATTTGAAATAATGTTTGAAAAAGATTCAAAAATATATAATAAGGGTGGTGATTATGGATCAGCCTATGCTTTTGCTAACGCTTTTGGTCTTTTCTTTCTCAGTTTTCAAGTGTAAAGCCATTCTATATGAATGTTGAAATGCCTACAAAGAGTATGCAAGGTGAACAAATAGGCATTCGAATAAGTGTCTTCAACTACATGCTTTATGAAATCGAGGTAATTAATAAGTTTTTATTCTATTACTACAATATTTTCGAATTTTTTGTTATTAGTTCTATTATTTCCAATGATATTTCAAACATCGCATTATCCGATTCTGACTTTAATTCATAATTAATTAATAATCTGACTTATAATTGCAGGCTTTAATCGTGGTCGCGAACTCCCCTGATTACAAATTTGTTCACGTCGAATCTTTTGGAAGAGTGGATTCTTATGCTCCAAGGACAACTTCTGGAGAACAGCAGCATTTAGTTTGGGTTGGTTTTGAGTTTTTCTTTCTTTCTTTTGTGCATTATATATTTTTAGAACAATTTATTATAAAATTTCTCTCTTATATTTGTGCACCTTATCATTTATTTAATATTTTACTATTAATTGCAGCATGTTTAAAAATTTTCTTTATTCATTTTAGTATGAAACTTTTCAGTTTTGATTTGATCTTACACAATTGTTTCATTACTAGGTGACTAAAAACAGGATATAGCTAATAGCAGGATGTTTATTTTTGACACAAACGACACAGAGTAAAATACATTCGAGCTCCCAAAAACAATAATAGCATATTTTTTTAGATATACGTATTTGAGACACAATACCGTCAGTTTAACCTTCATGGGAATTTTTCGTGGTTTCCCTATCTAGTCAACCGAAGCACTCATAATTTTTCCTCAAAAATATTAGGCTTTCTTGAAAACGAACGCGAAAAGTATTCTTAACTTATAAGAAACTTCTTCAAAATTGCAAGAGTTCAATAAAGAAGATTCTAACCAGAAATCTGTTTTTGTTGTTTCGAATACCACTTGCCAAATACCATCAAGCCTGCCTAGTGAAACCAAGTTAATTTAAGGCAGAGAGGGCAATTCTTGTTTTTCAGTGGCGCCATCTATGACCAAGAATACGATTTCAGCCACACACGTTACAGCCCGTTTTAAAGGGCGTACGCAGATGGTAATTTTGACCTGGACTAGAGAACGATCAATCTCCAATTTAGTACCCCCAGAGATATTGATTATGTAAACTTGAATGTATTTTGAACCCGTCAGATGTAGCGTGCGCCAGTCTCCATTTAATACACTGGAAGTCTTCGGACGGTGGGGATCGAACTCATGACCTCTTGGACATGGGCCCAGCGCCCTACCAAGCAAGCTCTCCCGATTTAAATAAAAGGATGAAGAAGTCTATTTCAACAGACTTACAGAAATCTACTTATGTAGATAGGTTTTACATGAAATACAATAGCCAACTGAAGGATTTTTGATATCATTATTTTATTTTAATAATATAATTCTTATTTTTATGTGTTTTTTGTACAATATTGACAGTGCACGAATCATTAGTGGTAAGATAAGGAAATGTTGCAATAAGCAATTGAAGAACAAATGTTTCTTAAATTATGTGAATAAAAACTGCATATAAAAAATTGAACAAATGCATTCTTTGAATTATGTTAAGACATTTTTTCTTCTTCTTAGAGTAATTGGTAAAACAAAAATGACTTTTATCTATATTAACAAAAACTGCTTAATATAAAAGGTTTACTGCAATCCCCCTCTTAGTACATCTTTTTGAAATCCCTGTCAAAATCTAGACTGAAAAATACATACATTGCTGATTCCAAAATTATTAAAACTGTGGATATTAAAGAAAACGTTATCAAAGATTTGCAAATTATTGACAAGGAAGTCGCGATTGAAATCATCAAAACTTGTTTGATTGCCGGTTGACTATTAAAAAGATGTTAAAGAAGATCATCGCAAGGTATGTGCGCTCCTTGAATGTTATGGTTTTCGACCTTAATTGAAATGTTTCATGAAAAATCATGAGTTTCAGTGATAAATGCTAAAAAAAATCATGGAAACATCAGTTGGATTTTTAGTATTGAAGCCTTTTATCCTGTCACGCAAATAGAAAATCCCATATTGCGATTTGTCATCACATGATATAGTACAAATCATGCATCGTGATACATATTCATGCTGTTTTAAAAGCAGTCATCACGATCCGCATTTGCGTGATTTAAAAAAATCGCACATTGTGATCCATATTCGTGTGATTTAAAAAATCACACATTGCAGTTTGTATTCACGGGATTTAAGAAGCACAGATTGTGATTAGTGTTTGTGAGAATTAACATTTTTTTATATATTTAAAGTAATTTGATAATACATGTAATAATGTTGAAACTTTTGTTTCTTTGAAATTAAATTGACCTTTTGAATATAGCATATTTGAATTTGCCGGATTAAAAGATTTTAGCATCGCAAATGTTCTTTAAAGGCATCATTAAATATTCTTAAATCTATATTCCAATAATTGCTGCGCATTTCATTATTCCGTTCTTTTTCATTGCTTTTGTTTAAATTGGCAAAGCATTGCTCAGATAAAAAAAATATTATTTTTTAAAAAAAAGTCACACTCGTTTGGACATTTTTTTTACTAGATAGAATAATGTATTATCCTGTGTAATTTGTGGATAGTTATTGGTAGAATTCATGAAAAATTATGGAAAGTCGTGGATTTAAAAGCTCTAGATTTAGCAGATACCCTACAATGAGCATCCCCCCCCCCCACACACCCAATTTCTTTCAGCAATTAAACTGATTTTGATGTTTTTTTTATCTCTCCTTCCTCAATTCCAAAACGTCAGCACTTCATAACGTTTTTTTTGTTGTTATTTTTTCCTATTTTGGATATTAATTGAACCCTAAAGTTATCATGTTTTTATTTACTCCATATTTGGCAAGGTTTTCAAAATGCAATGATTATGTTTATATATCGTTTACTATCTTCAATATAAAAGACGTTTATTACAAAACACCTATATATTGGCAAAGTAAAATTTTGATTTTATTTATTATTATTCTTTTTAACAGATCAAGCCCGGAAAAGCAGTGGAAGTATATATGCCAATCGTACCCACCCGTTTAGGGGATATTGATGTAACCATCATGACAAAATCTCAAGTTGCCAAAGACATCATCACACGACGCATACACGTTGAGGTTTGTACGAGACTTTCGATTTATTAATTTATAATACTCCAAATCTATTATAAAAACTTTTGCTAAACAAAATAATTTTTATCTTCAGACTGTATGCTTAAAATCTCTGTATATTTTATGTTCTTCATTTACTATGAATAACTGTGATTTTTTTTTTTTTTTTTTTGAATTACATTTTTGATTATTATTATTTCTTTAATTAGGCTGATGGTATACCTCAGTATCGTCACACGACTGTCCAATTAGATTTGAGTCAGGGAGCTTATCTAATTAAATATCTGGATCTGAACATTACAGAAACGCCCATTGTTCCCTACAGGCAGGAAAGGTTGTACATGTTTGGATCCAACAGGGCTGAAGTTTCTGTTGTTGGTTAGTCTATGTCAATACTCTATCAATTGTTCCTGATATCCTTTCATTTCTTTAAGTGTTAAATGGTTTTTTTTTTCACCAAGCCTTTTCATATGTAATTCGTAACGTAATTAACAATGTAATTCGTCATGTTCGCTCACAGTATATATGTTGCGGTCAATGGAAATAGTCGGTTATTATTGTCGGGGGGTGTGGTTGAAGGAAGGGACATGAGGTGCAAATCATCCGCTAACTGCTTGTGATAGATTTGATCACCTTCCTAAATTACGCCGATGACTGGTACATCTTTTTTGAGAAAAGAAAAAACACAGGTTTTCGCAGACAAAAGTTCATCCATCTTTTTGTTTATTTTGGTTCTAAGAACATATTCATTTCCAATATACAGCTCATCAATTCACAAGAAAGTGAGTCCACCACGTGGATGCTGGGTCCTCCCTGTGTGCTCCAGGGAGTAAATAGGAATTTAATTTAACATATTGAAATAATTGTTTTCTTGTAGAATTACATGATGCATCAAATAAATAATTAGAAGATAAGGTTGCAGAAACTTATAACGGTAAAAATCAAAGATTAAACTCTAGAGCACACAGGGGGAGAAAAAATAAAAAGGATGTTGCTCTCGAAAAAGGCAACCACTTACTCGAGATCCACGGGGAATACTGGTCTATCTCCAAAAGATAGCGTCCCCTCTTCAGCGGTTGCGAGAATCTCTAAAGACGAGCTATGAGTCGAGCCCTAGAGATCCTGCAAAGGCAATGAAGAGGGCGCTCCTGTTGGAGACAGGCCAGTATGAAAAGTAAACATTGTGGTGATCCCACGATCACACCACAGTTATTAATACTTACCGGTCAATATTAATAATAACCAAATAAGCCGGTTGAAGTAAAGTTTGGTCAATGTCATTCTTTCGTGTTTTTATGGGGGATATTTCCATATTGTGATTTACCACGCCAACTACAACCGCCTCGCCAAGTCGCCAAATTGATTTTAGACTGAAAATGTTTAAAAAAAACTGTGATATTTGCCTGGGGGTGGCCTTCGAGATGGTCACTTTCTATGATGTTTTTTTTTTTTTTTTTTTTTTTAAAGTTTCTCGCAGATCACTGCCCGGAAGTAGCCAAGACTTGGAAAAAGAAAGCAAAGAAAGACTTGGCGATTATCATCGATTTGACCAGTTAGTATTAAGAATAACCGAATTTATCACTTTTACCGTACAAAGAGGCATACCCATGTTCCAATGCTATATAAACCGTTTAATCACATTGACCAAATTTCATTGGTTATTATTAATAATAACCGGCTAAAGTAAATAATTTGCGATATTTCTTACTTTAATGAAAAGAAGCAGTTATTATTAATATTGACCGGTTAGTTTTAATAATTACCAGATTGATTACTTTAACTGTAACATATACTATTTAAAACTCTTAATAAAAACTGAAATAAAACTAGTAGGGGTACAAATTTGCATTGAAAAGCACAGAAAAATAGCAAAGTTTTGGTCTTAAACCAAATTAATGTAGACTAGAACAAAGCATGGATTAAAATATTCAAAAACCTGATAATAGGAGAAGTGCTTCAGATAAATTATGGAATTACGGGGATTTTTATCATTATTATTCTGCTACGCAATCAACGTAAGCGACAAAAAATTTGAATTTCAGAATTTTTCGATTTTTTTATGGGATATTCCGATTAAAAAAAATTTCGCACAAATTCATTTTTGTTAGTTTTTTTGAAATTTTGTTTTAGAGTTTATATTAGTAAGGGAATTGAAATAGCTAACGAGACGCTTTTCAGGAAATTTATCGCAAATCACTTACATTGTTTTCTCAGTTGCACGGCAATAGTTCTTAGGCTGAAGTTCTTCAACAATAAATATTAATAAATTTCCAAATTTCAATTTTGTTTGATTTTATTTGGAGAATTCTCTACATTTTTTAATTATTAGAGATTGGTGAAAATTTTTTCTTAATTTTTGTATTTTTTTTTTCAGGGGATGTCACTGGCCCAGCCTTTCCCACAATGCCTGTCAACGCTAGTACATTGCTTCGCAAACCCTTTTGGTGTGGTGAACAAACCATGTTTAATTTCGCAGCGAATTTATATAATTTACTATATCTTAGATTGACCGGTCAGCGGCAACCTGACATTGAAAAGCAAGCTTTCAAATATCTGAATATGGGTAAGCAAAATCAATTTTTTTAATAACATAGTTATTATTTAGTTATAAGCTGCCCAGGATAAAATTAACTCAACCTTTTAAAATTCTTATATTGTTCATTTTTAGTACATGGACTACGCAAAAAAAATAAGACATGGACTGAAAAATATAAGACGTGATTTGTGCAAAAAATATAAGACATGGATTAGACAACAAAAAAAATATGTATATATTGCTAGTAAAGAAACAAAGCTCGAAAAAAAGTTTTAATGGACAAGTCTCTATACAGGGTGTCCCAAAACGACTGCATAAACTCTGCACAGCTAGATTCCTCGTTGGGAGTACATAAAAACTGCCCAAAGAAGCGTTCCTGTACGATCCATAGTTTACGAGAAAAATACGAAAAACAAGGTATGACGTCACTGCCGGTGCAAGAAAAAAACACTTTATTGGACTTATCAACCACGGTATTTGCATATCTTTCCAGACGATAATGTTTGAAATGTTAAAATCTTATATCTGCTTTAAATTGTGCATAGTATACTGTTGTTGATATGTTCAATAATGTGTTTTTTCTTGCACCGGCAGTGACGTCATACTTTGTTTTTCGTATTTTTCTCGTAAACTATGGATCGTACAAGGAACGCTTCTTTAGGCAGTTTTTATGTACTCCCAAACGAGGAATCTGGCTATGCAGAGTTAATGTGATCGTTTTGGGACACCCTGTATATTATTGACTTTTTTTCTTTCACACAAAAGTTGCCATCCACTGATTTGTAATGACGAACAAATATACGATGTTTCATTTTCGATTTGTCAAAATAAACTGGAACGTTGAATCTCTGCTACAAATTTTGTGTCAATTGAAAACAATGTACATTTATTCAATGCGTTTTTTTTTTCAATCTAAATAAAGAACAACAACATTTATTTGTTATAAATTATTAGTTGTAAAGTACACAAAATAAAAACCGGACCACCCTGAATAACTTTTGATCTAATGATTTGATCTTCTTGTTCTAAGACTTAATGATTTGAGGGGGGTGACCTCAAATATGCTAATTAGCTAGTGCAGACGATATTTTAAGTTACGAAATCAAACACAAAAAAGTACTTTCTCTAATTCTGGGTTCTGACCCCCAAAATATATAGGGTAGCCGCAATCTTTGAAGTATGATCCCAGTAGTTTGATCTGGAGAGCGGTCCAAAGTTTAGACCCCTTAATGTTAATTTTACTTTTTGCGTATTTCACCATATCTCGAGAAATCTTTGAGCTAATTAAAAAACTTTTGCATACAATTATAAAATTCGTTTTTATCCAAAGATAATTTTATGAAAAAAATATAACTTTTAGTAAATATTTATTATTTTCGATTATTTTATTTAATAATAGTCGAAAAACTTTTGGATTGTAGGGTATTCAAACTTTTACATCATTTTAAAGAATGCAATTTTAAATGGAAAAAACTTAAGCAAAAGTGGTCGAATAGTTCTTGAGAAATCGAATTTTAAACTTACAACTTTTTCGAAGTTTGATTTCCCAGGAAATATTCGATCGTTTTCAATGAAACTTTGTATTTCACCATTTAAAATTGCCTTTTTCAAAATGATGTAAGAATTTGTAGACCTTACAATTCAAAGTTTTTCCGACTATTATTAAATAAAATAATAAAAAATAATTAATATTTCTTAAAATAATATTTTGCATGAAATCATCTTTGGATGAGCGAATTTTATAATTCTGAGAAAAAAAAATTTCAATTTGCTTAAAGAGTTCTCGAGATAAGTAGAAATACACAAAAAGTAAAATTAACGTTAAGGGTTCCAAACTTTCGAACGCTCTCCTGACCAAACTGTTTTGACCATATTTCCTAGATTGCAACTACCCCCTATATATTGGGAATTAAAAATCCAAATCCGAGGAAAAAAAGTTGTTTATTCGGAGAAAGTGCGTTTTTGTGTCTGATTTTGTAACTAAAAATATTGTCTGCACTAATCAATTATCCTATTTGAGGTCACCCCCTCGAACCATTAAGATTGAGTTCTAGAACGCGATGCTCTGATCATTAGATCGAAAGTTATTTAGGATAGTCCGTTTTTTTATTTTGTGCACTGTACAACAGATTAAAACTTTGTACAATTGTTTTTATGTTAACTTTTCATGCTTTGAATGAAAACTGTTGTTCTAGTAGATCATCATTGACTTAAATGAGGATCCTATTAAGGGACCGTTCAAATATAACGCAATCATATTTTTTAGAGACCTTTAACCTTTCCCCACCTTCTCAACAAGAATGTCTTCTTCCATACTTACGTAAGGGAGTGTCAGCAAGAATGTCCCTTCTTTTTTTCCCTTGACTTCTATTTCAGCAATCTAATTTTTGGATAAAATTCAAATGTAAGGATAAAATTCAAACTTTGCGTAAAAAATTAAAAGCAAAAAAAAACTAATTCATTTCATAAAATTTTTAGTAGAACATTCTTTAAGATTCTTCCTTCTGTTGTCAAAATGTTTGACTTCTGCAACGTTGTTGAACAGCCAACCCAATTTTGGATTTACGATTATTAATGTTCAACTCCGTAGCAGTGTAATTTTGAATCAATCCAGAAGTCAAGGTAACTCTTGGATCATTACCCACAGAGGTATGATTTGTTATAGGAACGTGGAGAACTTTGTGACTGGACAGATTTAACGTGCATCAGTCACCATGTACTACACAGGGAGTCTTCGGCCGGCGGGGATCGTACCCACGAACTCTTAGACAATGGTCCAGTGCCCTACCAACCAGGCTATCCCGGCCCTTTTTTTTAATCATTTTAACTTTTTAAAAAATTGATAAGTAATGGTTTTAGTGTCTTTTGTTGACATTGTTTACGTAAACATTGCTCAAACTCTCATCACTTATTAGCAAAAATAATCAAATCTCAAACCTTTTGATTATTACCATAAATATGTTTAATACTTAAACTGAAAGCATTTGTAAAATGTCGTTCTTTCCATTTTGAAGGTTATCAAAGGCAACTGAGTTATCAATTGAGTGATGGTTCTTTTATTCCTTTCCGTTGGAACTCAAGACCCAGTGTATGGTAAGAATTTATTATCAATAATATTCTCTATTATTATCGTTATTCAGTTAAGTTGTAGTTGTAAGAAATGGCATCTTAATTCTTTTAGATTGAAAATAAAGAAAACTACCAAGCATATTGCCAGCACCTCGAGAGAGAAAAATAAATGTTTCTATAACAATGGATAATTAGTCAATATTTAAAACGAAAAACTGAGAAAAATTCACAAGAAAGTCAATATTTAAACAAATTGCAATTTAAAAAAAAAAAAAAAAAAACTTGTGTTAACCAGTAAAAATGGCTTTTTTTTTCAGCAGGCAACAGATCAGCTCACATGATATTTTTTATTCATAAAATTTTTCTTCAAGTTTAATAATTAATAATTCTCACACTACTTATCAAATATTAATTTTTTTATCGACGATCTATCTGTACACTTTCCTACACCCCATCGTTACAAATTTTTAAGTTAATTTTTGCACACTTTCACAAAATGCAACTTAAAGTGAAAAAAGTGAGCAAAAATTCTTTAAAAAAGCACTCAAAATCGTAATAACTTTCGACAAATTTGAATTTTGGAGAAAAAAAAATTGTGTTAAGTCAGGGTTCCCACGGTCCTTGAGAGTCCTTGAAAGTCCTTGAATTTTTTTTGTTGCTAAATTTAGGTCCTTGAAAGTGCTTGAAAAACGTCTTAGGTCCTTGAAAAACTTGATAGGTCATTGAATTTGTCCAATACTGCCGGCGGCCCTTTTTATAAAACACCCGCGGATCTTTCTCGTTCTTTCTGTTTTGTTCCCGAGCTCTCTCACGTGGTTTTTAACGCCACCGTTTCTAACCGGGCGTAGCGTCTTGGTGTCTGCCAAGCGCGCAGAGCACAGCAGACAATCAATGTGTTCGGGGCGAGACTCCACTTCATCTTCTGTCGCATATGCTTAGATCTTCTTTTTTCTTATCGAAACTGGAATACTCTCGAATTTTGTAACAATATGTACCTTGTAGTTTTCAATAAATTTGCTGTTTTACCATCCGCACTTGTCCTTACGTTTGCGTCATTTTAAAACTTTATTGTAAAGCGTATTCGCAAAGGCACGGCTTCGTATTTGTGTTATGTAGTTTAGACTAGTTAGCCTGGGAAGTACTATTTTAATCCCCAATGGATGGATAATCAAGCTTATAAAGAATGGATTTTATCGATGCCCGAAAAGAAGTTCAGAGCCAAGTGCCGATTATGCATGAAGGAGATCGATATCGCAAAAATGGAAGAATCTACTCTGAAATCACACATGAAAGAAAGGTAAAACAAAAAAGCAGCCTCATGCCCTGAGTTCTCTTTTTCCAAAGACATCAACATCTAATTCATCTGGTGTAAATACTCCTTCAACATCGTGTGCCCCAAGTGAAACAGAAACTTTAGTGGCCGAGGTAACATTGTCTTCTTATCTGGTCAAAAGGAATGTGTTTGATGCTGAAATTCTAATTATTCATGTAACTCCTGTGAAGGGATTAGTAAATTGTTCTCCAAAATGTTTGCTGATAGCTGTATAGCGAGACAATTTTTTTGTAGTGCCCCAAAGTGAGCCTATTTGGGCTCCTTTGGATTGGCACTATACTTCAAAGGGATTCTTATAAATGAGCTGAAGAATGTTGATTGCTACACTGTACTCTTTGATGAGACGTTAAATCAGTCTCTACAATCTAAGCAGATGGACATTATGGTAAGGAATTGATAATAAAGTTTGCACTAAGTATCTTACCTCCCAATTTATGGGTCATGGAACTGCAGAAAATATTTTGTCCTCTTTTTACAAATGCATGGATGATGGTTAAAAGCTCTCTAAAATACTTCAATTATCCATAGATGAACCCTATGTCAGTTGGAAATTCTATTAGAAGCTTCAGTGTGAATTAAAAGAGAAATATTCCCACCAGGTCATATTCATTGGCAGTTGTGGATTACACATAACGAATAATGCTTTTAAACATGGTGAAAATGGGATATGTTCCTTCTAATTTTTATTTTCAGAGAGAATTGTTGCTGCATAACATTTAGAGAAGGTTGTGTAAATTATGGATGAATAATTTCAGAAACGATGTTTAATAGAGGAGAGGAGGGGGTTATGGAATAGTCATGGAATATGGAATACCTAAGATTTAGCTCTGTCTTTCATGCAGCCTTCACATGGAAATACACAGGATTAAAGGATTTCACCATTAACACCTCATTACCATTAGTTATAGATTGTGCTGAAAATGATTTTGTGAATTAATATGTAAAACCAGTAGGGTTGTTTTTAAAAAAAATATAAATTTTAGTCCATAATACATATACTCTCTTCTCTCTATATAGGCAAAGCATTTAGGTATTATATTTGAAATTAATTATTGCCACAACAAGCATTGTTGCTTCTAGTAAAATAGAAGGGAATAATTTTTAAAATTGGTCTTATATTAAGGTCCTTGAAAATTTTGTTGAGGTCCTTGAAAAGTCCTGGAAAGTCCTTGAATTTCAATCTCATCATAGAGTGGGAACCCTGTAAGTTCATAAACAGTTATGGCCCAAATTTCAACTTGGCCAGTTTTTAATTTTGAATTTGCTATCTTCCTTCTTTTTAATTATTTCTTGTTCTACTTTAAATATGATGTTATTATTAAGATATCAATTTCCAGTTTTATTTTTACTATTATGAAAGTAAACATTCTTTATTATTAATGTTTAAATTTTTTAGTTTGACATTAAACTATTCATTTTAAATTGAAGTTAACATTAATTTAAAAAAATCTTATTTTATTGCATTCGACTATTTGACGAACTGTATTTTACTTTAAAAAAATAAGAATATATAATTATTATAATATATATATTATTAGAATATCAGGGGTCTGTCCAGACATTTTGTGAAAGGTCCGTTTTTCCTGAAATTGTGAAAAAATTACGCACATTCTTTCAACCAGGGTCCGCTTTTATGAATTTGTGCAAATAGGGTCCGGTTATGGCAAAAACTTTTTCAAGGAGTTTTTTAATTGTAAATAGATACAAGATTATGCTCAACACGGTAAAATGATAATTAAAAAATTAAATTTTCAAAAATAAACAGCAATTGCTGCTTCTAAATTAGAGATGAAACATACAAATATTTGGTATTTAGCCTATACTGCTGAACGCAAAATATTCATTTCGGACGAATAATGGAAGAATCGTCTGTGGAAGACAAAACTTAATTCGTTTACATCCATCTTTCTTATTTTCTGCACTGGGAAGGGTTTATTTGATTAACAAAACAATAATAAAGATTTACAAATTTGTGAAGGGTCCGATTAAAAGAAAAATCATTTTGTGAAGGGTCCGTTTTTATGAAAAGATATTTTGTGAAGGGTCCGTTAACGGACCCAAATTTCCTCTAAACAGACCCCTGAATATATATAATTAGGATTGTATGTTCCTTATAGGTTGACAGCGTTTTGTGCTAGAATCTTTCATAAAGCAACATTCCAGGAATGGGAACATTTTCTATTCATAGATCCTGATGTTATATCAAGAGCTGTAAATTGGTTGTTAGATCATCAGACACCAGAGGGAGCTTTTTATGAAACGGCCTCAACACTTTTTGATAGAAAAATGGATTCTGTTGTAAGTTTCATTATTTTTAATGTAAGCATTATTTTCCTTTCGAATGGATTTAACTCAATAAAAAATTCATTCAAATATTTAAACTTTATTTCTTTCTAAAAAAATATTCTTATATGCTAATTTTTTAATGCTTTCTGATTTTATAGGAAGTAGACGTAAGTATCTTTGGTATTATATACCCAATATATACTTTATGACATAAATATCCTTGTATTGAGAAATACAGTACAGAACCCGTTATCCGGAAATCAGAAAACCGGAACAAAATTCGATAAATTTTCTCGCCATTTTTTAAAAAAAATTGTTTTTTTCCTCGTAAGATTTTACGATTTTTCTTTCTTTTTTTAAAGATGTTTACCTTACCATCATTTTTGAAGTAATCATTAGTGTATTACTTCATCGTTTTTTCTTATTTTTAAGATTATTTCCAAATTTTTTTTTTTTAGTTGGGTTTAACAATAAAAAAAACGGCTTTTTGTAGCGATTCAGAAAACCGGAAAAATCAGTTATCCGGAATAGCGATGGTCCCGACCGTTCCGGATAATCGGTTCCCTACGTATTTGTTTTATTACATAAATATATTTTTCTATATTTAATTATAATACTTCCTATAATTAATTTTCAATGAATATCATTTATTTAACTATGTTACTTTAAGGTATAGTTTTGTTTAAATGATAATTTTTAATTAAGAAAAATTGGTGTGATTTAATTAATACCTCTTCAATGTAATTTATGTAATCAATTACAAATTATTAGTAAACTGAGCTATTTTTTTCAATGTGTTACTTCCTCTATATTGGGTTAAAATATTTTAGATAATTAGTCATTATTTTAATAATTGTTTTATTTTATTTTATTTTTGAACTTCTTCATAAAAATATTAAACGGCACCCTTCAGTTGTTTAATTAGAATTTGCATTCTAAATGTATCCCCCTGTTAATTCATTCAAGGAAAACTATGAAGCACAAACAATAACGTTTATTGTAAAAATAATAATTATTATGCTATATATATATTTTTTCCTATTATTATATGTCTATCAATATTTGGTTTTTAATTATACGTTTATTTGTCTTCTGTATTACAGTTGGATTCTTCGTATGGTGGGCCGCGTTACAGAAACATTTCTTTAACTGCTCACGTTTTGATTACTTTATCCGAACTGAAAGATCTGCAAGGAGTAAGTTTCAAATCTTCTTGTCAACAATATTTTCGATTTTATTTTTAAACATATATCAAGGAATTCGTGCAAGTGCAAAAACACTAGAAAATATTAAAACTATATTTTTAAAATGACTTTAAAATATTTCTTTTTCTGCAATTCCATCAATGAGAATTCTTTTAGTAAGTATCATTATAACTTAAATTTTTTAATTAATATATAAACTTTACTTAGCTTAAAATCATTCAAAAGTTTATTACTATAGTCGATAATTTTTTTTAATAAAAATGCTTTAAAGTTTATAAGTATTACAAACGATGTATTTTAAATAATATATAGTCATAGTTTTGTTGTTTAATTTTTATGTATTAATTTTATTATTTTCTTCCAAAATTTACATTTTTTATGATAAGGAGAAATACAAATACATGTAATTACAATAAAATTATTAAAAGAAATTGATGAATCACACATGTGATAATTTAAATGATTTTAAAGAATTGTATGTGGTCGCAAAGAATTGTATTATGATCGCATAGATTTTTAAGATCCTTGGGGAAAAAATTGTATTAAATAATTGGAAATAAAAACATCAAAAACTATTTGATTTTTTATAAAAACGCAAAGAGCAGTCGAAAGTCAATTATTAAAAACACCCTTATGATTTTACAGGCAATCAAACTGGCTTAGATGCTTTTACCGTTTCTTTCATTAGTGATTTGACAAATTTCGATGGTGAATTTTTTCCTTAAATACTAATTTTCGCCTCTTAATGTATAGATTTTTTATTTCATCTTTCTTTCTAAAAATATATATCAAGGGCAACTACAGTAAACTCTGTATATTAAAATGACCATTCACTGCATAACTTAGTTTAAATACGTGACACATTATTCTTTCAAAGAATGCTTTATTTACTTCTTTTGGTAACATCTTGTGACAGATAGGCATGCAGTTATGTTAGTTATCGAATTTGTATTGAACGTAAAATATATGTCTTCAGCATATTAATCTGCTTCATGTCACAGGATGTTGGGTCCAGAATATCCACTGCTAGACGGCAAGCCCAAAAGTATCTGGAGCGAGCTCTGCATCTAGTACGAGATTTACCAGATCCTTATGAACTTGCCATCTCAACCTATGCCTTAACTATGGCCAACAGTCCTGATGCTAATGAAGCACTCAACTTTCTGGATTCAAGAATGAGAGAAGAGAGTAAGTTTTATCTCTTCGTTATTATAATCAGGGGTCTGTCCAGACATTTTGTGAAAGGTCCGTTTTTGTAAAATTGTGAAAAAAATTACTCGTAATTTGTGAATATAAAATAAACGTTAAGTCACATTCTTTCAACCAGGGTCCGCTTTTACGAATTTGTGCAAATAGGGTCCGTTATTGCAGAAAAACTTTTTCAATAAGTTTTTAAATTGTTAAGACATACAAGATTATGCTCAACACTGTAAAACTATAATTAAAAAAATTAAATTTTAAAAAATAAACAGCAATTGCAGCTACTTAATTAGCGATGCAACATATAAATATTTGGTATTTGGCCTATACTGCTGAACGCGGAATATTAATTTCGGACGACTAAAGGAAGAAGCGTCTGCCGAAGACAAAATTTAATTCGTTTACATCTGTCTTTCTTCCCCCCCCCCCTTCCTGGAAAGGGTTCATTCGATTAACAAAACAATAATGAAAATAAACAAATTTGTGAAGAGTCCGTTTTTATGAAAAGATATTTTGTGAAGGGTCCGTTAACAGACCCAAATTTCTTCTAAACAGAAGCCTGATAATAGTGCAATAGTTAGCCACCAAGTGGCGGAAATCTATAGTACCTGCTAAAACTTTTTAGTTTTCTTTAAACGCAGGGCCCGCGCTAAGGATTTCAAATTATTACCCAAGCATTAAAAGTACTTGCCAATTTTCGAAAGTCTTCGACAAATGTTAAATTCTAATGAACACAAATGAAAAAAAATGTTAAATTTTTAATTTTAAATTTTAATGAAATAGAAATGAATGGGGGAAATGTTTTATCAGAAAAACTATTGCGCGTTTACTGTCTATGTATGGTAGATCAAAGTGCTCTTATTTTTTTCGCATATTAAGTCTCAATGCTTTTTATATTTTTGAATTAAAATTTAATTTTTTTCTGGGCCAGGATAGCCTGGTTGGTAGGTCGTTGGGCCCATGTCCAAGGAGTCATGTGTTCGATCCCCTCCGGATGAAGACTCGCCATGTACAAAATGTTGACTGGTGCTTGATAAATCTCTTGGGTAGGGCCAGGATAACCTGGTTGGTAAGGCGTTGGATTCTCGAGCTTGAATCCCGCCGGCTGAAGAATCTCCGTGTACTAAATGGTGACTGGTGTACGTTAAGTCTGTCGGGGTCACAAAATCCTCCAAGTTTCCATCACAAATCAATATCACTGGCGGTACTGAGTTGAATATTGGTAATCGTAAATTAAAAATTTAGGTCTGCTGTTCAACGACGGTTCTAAAAAAAAAATCTAGTAGGGTCACAAAGTCCACCAAGTTCTCATAATAAATCAATACCTCTAAAGGTACTGGATCTGATATTGATCGTGCTAGTTCAGGTCAAAATTACGATCTGCGGATGGATGGATGGTGTGTGAATGTGTGCTCCTTGTAAAACGGGCTGCTACGCATGTATGAAGCAGAAGTTGAATTCTTGACCATAGATGGCGCCACTGGAAAACAGGGAAAAGCCCTCCCCTCTTCCTTAAAATAGGTTTATTAGTATTGGCAAGTGTGGCTGGGTGGCGCAGTTGGTTTGTCGTCGGCCTTCTGAGCACAAGTTTGCGGGTTCGATCCCATAATTGAATTGAATCCCAGCTCATTGGAAATAAAAAAAAAAAGTATTGGCAAGTGGCATAAGACACCAACCATTCTTTTTTTCTCTACATTGCAGTTTAAGATAAAATTTTGATTAAAAAACGTCTTTTTAACAATGTTCCTTCGATGTTCTAGGTGGAATGCGTTATTGGGGTCGCGAAAGAGTGAAAGGACAAACAGTCAAAATCGAAAACACCCGTCCCTACATAATCTCTCGTCTACCAGATAAGTATGATGCTTCTAGTATAGAGGCCACTGGATACGGTCTCTTGGTACACGTTGAACGGAATGCTGTCATACAAAGGGAGATTGTTGAATGGTTGAACTCACAAAGACTGACAGTTGGTGGATGGGCTTCCACTCAGGTAAATAAGATTTTATTTTATTAACAACATTTAAAATAAACCTTTACAAAAACAAGTGGCTGATCTGAAAATCTTTGTTAATATCATAGATTTAATTAAAATAGTCATCATCATTATCATCATAGCTGGCCAGACAGCCCAATGTGGGCCAATGCCTTCCTCTGAATATTTCTCCATAACGACTTCCGATTTATCTTTGATCTCCAATTCTTTTCATTCATTGAAAGGAAATCAGATTCACAAAATCACAAAAATGAACTAGAAAAAGTTTAAAGGCAGCTTACTTTTTTTCATTTTTTATTTTTTTACACTGTAAATAAAGTTTTTTTTTTCCCTGAGCAATATCACGATAATACACATACTACGAAAAATATTATTACTTCAATACGGTAAACACCTATTAATTATAAAAAAAATTATAATTTTTTGTCAAATGTATTGTCTTTGTTTTCGTGCTGTAGACGGAGTTTATTTAGTTGTTTCTTCCCTATTAATATCAAATTCTGCGTTTTACTATCACTCCGTTGCAAGTTAAGAAAAGACCATTGCGTTATAGGATTTAAGTAATCATCCGCGACTGCAAATAGTTCCGTTTTATTTAGATATCAAATTATATAAATATGCTCTCAAAACAAAATTAAAAGTTCTTTAAAGTAAAACTCATCGGACAGAATCAATCGTGCTATTTTTTATAAGCATAAAAAAGGCCGTGCTACGTCGTTTCAAGAGTTGGCGATGTTGATATTCGCTTCGCTTGGAGCTTGGCGAACATTTAGCGTGCACTTTGATGTAAACAGGCTCTCTCCATTGGGATAATGGTTTTTTCTTAACTTGCAACAGCGTATAGCATTTGATTAGGCACACAAACACATGGGCAATAGTCGATTTATTGATCTACATAACATATTTTATTAATTATTGCTATTGTGCGATTCATGGCAAGTTCAGGCCTACCAACTACTACGCTTTTTGCAAAATATTTTATAGAGTAGAGACATTAAAAAAAACCAAAGCTTTTAGAATTTTTTGTAATTTTGCTAACATTTTAAAAGCCTCAATACGAAAGAGGTTGAACAAAGTGGCATTGCTTATGAACATTTAACTCATTTATATGTAATGGTGTGAAAAACAAGTTTAAATGAATAATAAATAATGCACATAAACAGCTAACACAAGAATAAATTTTTACTAGCGTAAGTTGGCAGCCCTGAAAGTTATCTGCGGAACTACATAATTTCTCTTTACTATTCTTTTATTGATAAACAAATTTTGAACTAGTAAAATAAAAGAATGTTTTTAAAACGCTTTCATGAAGAATGAAATTTCTATGAATAGTCGTGTGTTTTCTGACAGCTCCACTAAAATAATTTTCAAGAGGTTTAGGAAAAACTTTTTATTAAATATGCGTTGTGCTCGTAGAAACAGGGTTTCATTTAGGTCTTTATAACAGTAAATTAATCATTTATTAAAATTATCTTTACTAAATCCTTACCCAAAATAAACTAGTTCGACTGTAAAATAATAATACTGATGCCCATAGTACATGGTTGGCGTAATCAATCCATAACTAATTAAGACTCACTTGGTCTAATATATGTTTTATGCTATCTGTCTGCTTAACATTGTTTTAAATAAATACGTTATTAAAAACTAATTTTAGTATTCTATGGCTTATATTTAAATTATTTAGTATCAATCTTCTCATTTAGTTATGATTTATTGATGGGTTTAATGACATAAGCGTTTAATTTCGTTTTTATTAATAGTAAAAAATGAAACTATTAGACTTTTAATACATAACTTGAATGCAAGGATAGTTATCATCTATTAAGATAGTTATCATCTATTAGGATAGTTATCATCCATTAAGAGATTACTAATTAGTCATAATATAGAAAATAAAATAAATAATAAATCTCATTTTATATTGAAAAATGTAGTCTATTGCTATCTTCTAAATCGATATTTAATATAAATTCATAATTTTACCTTTTACATGATTTCACAATTTATTGAATAGTCACTGTGTTTTCGAACGTTAGGATTCTATAGTTGCAATGCAGGCATTAATAGAACATGCAATCCAGTCTCGTATACGTGATGTTGTTGATGTAACAGTTACCATCGAAGTACCATCAGTACCTGGCTTCGTGAAACAGTTGCACATAGGAGATGATAATCTATCAAAGCAACAGAAATTTGAAGTAAGTAAAGATTTCCAGGAGTGTTTTTTTTTTAATTTTTAAATTTAACATTATTAACGTCATTATTGTATTTCATTACAGATTGATAATGCTTGGGGCGTTGTTCTCGTGCGAGCTCAAGGATCGGGAGTTGCTTTAGTTCAATTGTCGATCCAGTACAATGTGGACTGGCCTCACTTACAAACACCTCCCCCAGTGGAAGCGTTCGCCCTCCAAGTGAGAGGTTACTACTACGGACGAAATAGCTCCCATATTGAAATCAGTTCATGTCAAAGGTATGCATGAGTTTTTTTTTTTTTTTTATTATTATTATTCAAATTAAGATTAGAAAATTAATACGCCGAAAAAAAAATCCCCACATTATAAAATCAGCTGTTTTTGAAAATCAAATCTGCAGGAATGGAATCTTTACAATACCGAAACATGCAAAAGCCATTTTTATCACCGATTTGCAAAATCGAATTTTTATTAGGCCTATATTTTAAAAATAAAAAACACTACTTTTTCTTGATTAAAAAATTAAAATTTTCATTTTTCTCAAGTTTTTTAACATTTATTCGCGATCTCAATGCTCGAATAGGCAACCTGGGGAAAACACCGGTTCTATGTCTTGACCCTTCCCCCTTCTCTCTCCACCTCTTCTCAGTTTTACGGTACTACGATAATTTCCCCTTTCTTAATATTTTTCGTGTTTAACTGCAAAAAAAAAAATTTTTTTTTTACTCCGATTCTATACTTTCCCTTTTCTTAATATTTTTCGTATTTATCTTCAAAGAAAATTTATTTCAACTTCCACGATGCTTTCTTTTAGAACTATATTTAATATAGTTCTCAGAGTACATAAATAGTTTCCGAACTTGAAATTTTTTAATCTATTTAAAAATCAAGAATGAAACTAACGTACTTCCTTCTCCTATGATTCTCCACACGCTAAGGGTGAAAGCATGTGAAATGTTGCCATAGGAAAAGAGTTCTGCTCTACGCCACCTGTAGCCCATTTCGATCGCCAACAGCATCTAAATAACAAATTTAAATAACAGCATCTAAATAATAACTTTTGTTCTTTAAGGTGGACTTACTTAGAAGAAAGTGAAAAGAGTGGTATGGCAGTACTGGAAGTCAGTATACCGACAGGATATGTCATTCAGCAACAAGACTTGGATACTTATGTACACTCCGGAAGAGTTAGGAATCTCAGAGAGGCTCGTTACGATGAGAGAAAAGTCTCTTTTTATTTTAACTATGTAAGTAACTGTTATTCACTTTTTGACATTTTCCTTTATTTTTTCAGCTAGCAATTAGCCAAATGTTGTCAAAAAAAAGTTTAAATAAGCCGTGTGCCTCATAAGGTTTACACATTTACATTTTCCCCTCTATTCTAAGTACTAACTGAAATTCAAGCATTCCCGCATCAAGGGGGTCATGGATGTTAAGGTGGCACAGTTTAGAGACCAATGGCAGGATTGAAGCAATATGTTTAGATGAACCATGGGGATAGAGCGTTCTCCATCCAATGAGGTGAACCGGGTTCGAATCCCAGCGATGACTGGTCGGTACGAATTCCGCAACCCGTTTGCACCGACCACAGTGCTGACGTAAAATATCCTTAATTGAAGACGAATCATGGGTTAGAGTCCCCTTGCCGTCGGGCTAAAAGTGAGAGGTTTTCGCGGTTTTCCTCGCCCTATTACGTAAATGTGGGTTAGTTCCATCAATAAGTCCTCCACGAAGGCAATCTCTCAATACTTGATCCAGGAGTTCCCTTTACTCCTGAATTAGGTTCAAAATTACAAGGCTACGGAGTTTAGTAGTCGTAAACCCAAAAATGGGTCGGCTGTTATAAACTGAAAAAGTATGTTTAGGATTGTGCTCATGCCGTTATAACTTCTATCTTAAGCTAGTAACCACCGACCTTAAGCTGAGTAGGTTCCAGAGTGTGTGGGAAAACGAGATATCGCCCATGTTATCCTTTATCTGTCAAAAGGTACGTCAAGGTTAACTGAGTTAGCATGATTTATATAATAGTGAATTGATGTTTAATAATTGTAGTGGTAGTTACGCCACAATACTTCTTCACCAGAATTTTATCAGGGATAGAATTCGATGAATGGATATGACTAGTTGCCGCATTTGTGAAATATCGTGAGAGCTGTATCAAGTTAACTGTTTTACTATTACACAACCATGGTTACGTTTTGATTCGAATCCGCTACCTCTGTTTTAAATAGCGTTTGGTGGGAAAACGAGATTGCTGTAAAAAATAATTTTAAAGAAATCACTATTATTCCTGGTATTTATTATATATGTTACCGACAAAGTATGAAATCCGGCATTATATATAATGCCGGATGCTATTTAAGCAAAGTATGAAATAAACGTCCTGATGAGGTTATATAAATGATGTGCATGTTACTGTGAATGACCGAAATCGGTGGTTGTTGACTTTCACCGATGAATGTTGACAATCACATAGTCGCTTTGGTGAATGTCCGAAATATTTATTACATCCGATTTGATATTTATTTATTCGTGGATATAATTACATTTATTCTATATTTTAATGCTTACTGACGATAGATTAGAAGAAACATAAGTGTTTGGAGGATCGGTCAAATGTATACCGGGCAGTGGCCCTCGACCTTAAAAAAAGATCAGTGTAGGGTATACAGGGCAAATGTATACCGGACAGTGATCCTTGACCTTAAAAAAACATCAGTGTAGGATATACCGGGAAATGGTTTTTTTAAGGTCAAGTGTCATTGCCCGGTATACCCTACACTGATGTTTTTTTAAGGTCAAGGGCCACTGCCCGGTATACCCTACACTGATGTTTCTTCTATTCTTATATATTGTCAGTAAGTATTAAAATATCGAATAAATGTAATTATATCCACGCTTAAATTAATATGAAATCGGATGTAATAAATATTTCGGACATTCACCAAAGCGATTTTGTGATTGTCAACATTCACTGGTGAAAGTCAACAACCACCGATTTCGGTCATTCACAGTAACATGCACATCATTTACATAATAACCTCATCAGGACGTTTATTTCATACTTTGCCTAGATAGCATCCGGCTTTATATAGAATGCCTAGACAAAGTATGTAATACTTCTCATATTTCATACTTTGCCGGTCACATATACGTATGTATTGTTACACATCCATGTGAAACCTAGTTTGCATTAATTGTGTTCTTTTAATTTGGCAAATTGCTAGCTACAAGACCATTATAACTATTATCTAATAAAATATTTAAATATCATGTTTCATTGGTAACTGTTTTCTTTTTTTTTCATAAAGCTTGATCAACATAGTACATGTGTGTCTTTCAAAATTCAGAGGTGGTACCCTGTTGCAAACATGACTAGATGGTTACCTGTGCGAGTATATGATTACTACGCACCAGGTGAGTAATTAAAATATATCTGCCAGTTATGTTATGTAGATGCCAGTTATGTTTAGAAAAAGAAATCAATTTATATCATTTATGTTAACACTAATTAAATTACAAATCGTAATCTTTCGATAAGCATTCATTTTTTAAAATCATTTCTGTTCAGTTTCAGTTTATTCAGATTTTCAGTTACTTTATTAAGGACTAGTTAGTTATTTTACTAAAGGCTAGTTTCAAGTGATACTATTTTATATATTAAAGCTTTTTTAACAGTGCGTCTATTTGGGGACGCGAGTAAAAATTAAAGTTTTCTATGAAGTCTATCTTTAACATATAATTTTTAATTTACATAAAAAAATACATCTACTTAAAAACAGTACGCAAAATGAAAAACGGACCACGCTGAATATCAATTCACATTCCACAACTCAATCTTAAAGTGAGGTCTGGGGTGTGACCTCAAATGCTAATGTATTAGTGTAGACGACAATTTAAGTTACGAAATCAGTCAATAAAACGTACTTTCTCTAGTACCTTTCTTTAGTACCTTTTTTTCGACGGGTACGGGGAGTAGCTGCAATCTGGGAAATATGGTCCCAATAATTTTGTCACGAAGGTTCTCCAAAATTTTGAACCCTTAATGTTTATTTATTATTTTTTTTTTTTTTTTTTTTTTTTTTTTTTTTTTTGCATATTGTGTCATATCTCGAGAACTTTTGAAGCGAATGGAACAATTATTGAACACTACTCTAAAATTTGTTTATCAAAAATTTTTTCTACGAAAGGAAATATTTTTAGTACATATTTATTATTTTATTCAATATTAATCGGAAAAATATTGTAAAGTAATCAGCTTTTTAAATAATTTTAAAGAATACAATATTAAATGACAAAATACAAAAATTGAGTGAATTCGGTCGAATAGTTTCTGAGATATCGAATTTTGAAAAAATCGTATTTTATTTCATTTTAGCAAGTATTTTAAAATGTATATATTAAGATCGGTATCGATTACCGAACCTTCTTTATTGCACCAATGAAATTAGTTGGCACACAAAATTTAAAAATAACGATATAACTCTGCCGGTTATGGCCCATTAAGTATAAACTTTTTAATTTATTGTTCTTGCCTATGTGACATTATTTTATTTACTTTTTATTGTTCTATTTCAGAGCGATTTAACGAAACGATGTTCGATGTATACAATTTGTTCGTGCTCAGCATCTGCCAAGTTTGTGGGTCTTATCAGTGCCCTTACTGTCCTATCTTCAGTTGGAGCAGCATCGTTGTTTCTAGTCCCATCATCCTTTTGGCGTCCATTTTCTCATGGTTCATCTTATACAGAAATATGTCCATTTAGGAAAATAAAATTACTTAGTTAATCGAACTGAAGTGAACAAATTATCAAAGAGATCGTTTTAGGATACTTCGTGGTAAATATTTAGGATCTGGACCTTATTAGACTGTGATAAGCTTTCCTAAAATTACTCATTGACATAATTTTATTAGTTTAGTTACCACGTGTGGCAACATTGTGAGAAGTTACTCATTTCTTGCTGTACAAGTTCATCAGAGATATTGGGTGTTTTCACAAATTCCAAAAAGAAAATCAAAAAAGTATAATACTTTTGCATAGGTTGTGTTTGTATATATGTTTAAAATTCTATCATGTGGGTTAAAGTTGTAAATATATTTTGTAGGTACGATGAATTTGCATTTATTTTATTGTTTCATTGTAATTATAGCACGATTTACAAATTTTGAACTGTGTTAAAAATTTGTTTTGCATTAGTTTTGTTTTAAAACTTGGAAAGAATATTGTTTTTTTTTTCTTTTTTAGCTGCAATTTTTCTTGCTATTTTTAACCCCTTAAACATTCACTTAAAAGTTAAGCACTTATTTTTTAATGTTTATTTATTTACAAAAGACTTGTCTGCAAAATTATAGACAGTTTAAGCAAATACAAGACAGTTGTGTAGGCTGAAAAACGTTTAAATTTTTTAAAGCCACTCGAATTTGGATCTGGTAAAAATACTGACTTTTTCTTTATTTGCGAACTGAGGTGAATAGACAAAGGGTGTTCTTTAGCGACAGCTATTTATATTCCTTTTAGGAGTCTTTGTAAAAAATGAAATTGAAAACTATGAGTCGACAAATTCAAAATTTAATATCTAAAAAAAATGTTTAAACATTTTGACTAATCATTAAGGCTGATCAAAATAAAAAAAGAAAAGAAATTTCAAATGTCAGAAGAAGTAAAAGGAGGTGAAATGTAGCTATTAGAAAAACTTTCAAGCTTCAAGGTGCAAACAAATTACTCTTCATATTTTTAATCTCACATTCCTCAGTTGTCATTGGTTAGATTTTGTTTAAGTTTTTGCATTTTTATCACTTATACATACTTGCTATTATATTAAGTGATTTAAAAATATAAAAGTGATTGTGATTATGATAGTGATTTCACTTATATTAATTTGGTGATTTTTGACAAGGATACTAAATATTAAGCGAGGTAATTACAGAACGCCTTGGATAAATATCAATCAAACGATGTAATTGTTATCTTCTAAATCTCTATGAATACAATAGTTTAAGTGACAGTTACAAATTCTTCAAACATTGAAGATAAAAAAAATTTTAATTAAGAAATAATGAATTTGATTTAATTTTAAATGTTATTAAGTTTCATACATACACGTTTTGTTTTTAGAATTTGAAAAAAAATCTATAATGCTATTGTGCTTATCAGTCTCAGAAGAGTGACCTTTTATTTGTTCATTTTATGTATTTTTATTTTATAAATCTCCTAGTCTTGTGTTCATCTAAAATCCATTTTAATATAAATAGAAGATAATAATTTGTTTTTTACAATTTATACCGGTGTATACAGCTGGACAGATCTGATTTGTATTTTTATTTTTGGAAAATGTGTTTAGTTTTATATTTTTTATGAATTATGTTTTGTTGGATGGTATATTTGTTTCATTTCTATTTTATGTGAAATGCTGTACTTAATGAAGTAAATTAAATCTTTAATAAATGCTTTTTATAACTTAAAATTTTTTTTATTACTTTTTCTTTCAAATATTAGAATGATTAAAAAAAATTTGATTCTTACTACTTTTTGGGCAGTTTAATGGCACGTAAATATCTAATTATTTAAGTTGAATGGATTTTGTTTCAAGATTAAAGTAGGAAAGAACACACAATAAAAATATGCTAAATATTGAAATTTATCTTTTTTCATGTCGGAAATAAAAATGACTAAATAATGTAAATTATAATTGAGTGTTTTTTAATAATATTTTGTCGTATTTACTGGTTTACAATCTTCTGATTTACGCATTTCTGAGCAAAAATCACATTTGCTGCCATTCTTTAAATTCTGAACCTCAGGAAGTTACGACAACAAAAAGTATCGATTCTAAGAGGGTTTTTTGTGTTTTTTATTTCCTTGTCTTTTACCATCATTTAAAAGAATGTAAAATGCAAGGGGGGGAAAAGAGAAAAAAAAACTCTCAGAATTTATACTTTTTGCCACCTTAACCTCCTGAGATCCGAGCTTTAAAGAATGACGGAAAATGTTAGTTTTATTTAGAAATGTGTAGATTAGAAGAAAGTAAACCCGCATATGCGATTTTTTTTTTTTTTTTTTTTTTTTTGCATTCTTTCAAATCATGGTACTTGGATCTTGGCTAAGGGGATAGAGTATCAATACACAAAAAGTATCAATTCTTAGAGGGTTTTTTTCCTTATCTTTTACCATCATTTAAAAGAATGCTAAACAAAGGGAGAAAATAGGAAAAAAAACTCTCGGAATTGATACTTTTTGCCACATTAACTTCCTAAAATCCAAGTTTTAAAGAATGGCAGAAAATACTATTTTTATTTAGAAATGTGCAGAATAGAAGACAGTAAACACGTAAATATGATAAAATATATTTTTAGCATTCTTTCAAATTTTGGAAGTTAGAGCCGCGGTGGGTCCCGCAGTGGACTGATCGTTAAGACACGGTTCCCAGCAAATCACCGAAGTCAAGCATCACTGGCTACGGTCAGTGTGCGGGTGGGTGACCACTTGGATTAGCCTGCGTAGGGACCGAGGGTGTGCGGTATGGGTCCTCGTTAAACTGTTCTATCGTAAAGTGCTCGACTTCGCGTGCAGGTCGTCGGGCTACCGAAGCGGGGGTGCCAGCCCCTCTGCAGAGGATCAAAATTGTGATGGCATGTCTTCGGATCATCCTCCGGGATGTTTCCCAGACCGTCGCCAATAGCCCATTGTGCAGCTCTAGTGCGACGTAAATGAACAATAACAAGAACTAGAGCCGCGATGGCTCAGGGATAAAGCTTTATCTACCTAATGAGATCTCCCAGATTCGAATTACAGCGAATTGATACAAATTCTGCTCCCAGCTTTTTCAGGGGCACCATATAATACTCACAGCTTTAATTAGTTTTTTAAAAAAATGATTTCTGTTAAATAATCTCTGCGAAGGATTTCTGTTCTTAGAATATTATATTAGAAAGGTAAAGGAATGAGTTCTCAAAAATTAATTGTGTGGAAATTTTACTACTAATTTTTTAGTTAGATCTTGAACTAAGGACGAAAGAAATTCATTTTCCAATTTTAACCTTTTGATAACTGAATCAAATTCTTAAGTGGTAAAATTGAAATGTTGAATACGTTTCGTGAAACTGGTCAGCAAATTTGAAAATTGAAGTCATGAAACTAAAATAATTTTTAAGGTTAAAGACTCAACAAATAATCGCCTGAAAGTTTATTGCGGTTGCAAATTATAGTCTAATTATCAGAGCAGTGTAAAAATTACAAAAACTTACGAAAATAAACTTTACAAAACTATGAAAAAAATGTATTTTATTCAAAAAACATACAAGTTTTTGCAGTAATAGTGACAATTTCAAATATCAAACAAATCACCTGCTTAACCTGAAATTAAATGTATTTATATTAATGAACACTCACAAGAAAGAAAAATACAATTTTTAAAAAACAATCTGTTGGGTACTTACGAGTTTAAGACCTGGAATAGTTGTCAATACCAAAGTTAACAAATTTTCTCGGATTATTACAGTTTTGGTTGAAAGTGTGCTCCAGCCAAGAAGTTTCTAAGACCTTCGTAACTGTTGATTGAGGATCATCAATGTGGCCTGAAACATTAAAATAAAACTGATGTAACTTTTGAAAATTTTTCTTCTAAAAGTTCAACATTACTTTGATATTGTTTCACACAGAGGTTCGTTTTGATTGGAGATGTATTAAACAGTACTCCGATCTTTCAGAAAATACAGTTATTTTTGTCTCGAATGACAGTGTAGAACACAAAACACTGGCTTTGAAGCCGCAGACAGTTCAATGAACTCACTAGAAACTCGCAGACCAGAACACTGTTGCCTGACACAAGCAGATTAATAATCTCTACTCTGCGAGGCACACTTTTATTTATATAGGCTAAGTGACGATGCCCCGAAACCTTCAACACAACTGTAGAAGAAAACTCGCACAACTTTTTAGTTGTTGGTCTTAGAGCAGTGATGGCTCAGGGGATAAAGCGTTCGCATTCCAATGAGAGGAACCGTGTTCGAATCCCAGCAATGGCTGGTCGGTAGGAATTCCAAATCCAGCTTGCACTGACCACAGTGCTGACGTGAAATATCTTCAGTTGTAGTCGGATCGTGGGTTAGAGGCCTCTTGTCTTTAGGCAAACGTGGGAGGTTCTCGTGGTCTTCCTCTCCATGTAGCGCAAAAGAGGATTAGTTCCATCAAAAAATCCTCCACGTTGGCAAATTTCTCCCAATACTTGATCCAGGAGTTTCTTTCTCTTCTGGATTAGCTTCAAACTTTCAAGGCTACGTAGGTGAATATTAGTAATCGTAAACCTGACGATTATAAACGATTAACGACGATTATAAAATAAAATATTGGTCCTACTGCTTTGAAACTCGAAATTTCCAGAACAATCATTTAGTTTGCCAAGATTAGCGCGTAATCAATATCTTGATCGAGGCAGAAATTTCTCTTGACAGAAATTTTCAATTCACTGAAGAATTTCTCGAGATATGAGAAATACCCAAAAAATTAAGTTAACCATAAAAAGGTCGGAACTTTGGACCCCTCTCCTGACCTAACTATTGTGACTATATTTCTCAGATTGCAGATACCTCCTTCATTTTTGAGGTCAAAAATACGAATCAGACTGGGAAAAAAGCAGGGCTATATTTATTCAGAGAAAATAAGTTTTTGTATCTGGTCTGTGAACTTAAAATATCGTCTACAGTAATTAATTAGCATATTTCAGATCGCCTTCTTGAACCATTAAGATTGAGTCTTAGAACATAAAGATCTGATCATAGATTATAAATTATTCATCGTGATCCGTTTTTTATTTTGCGCACTGCACATTGCAGAACAAAAATACAAGAAAAATTGTGGCGAATAAAATCATCGCCAAGTCGACATAAAAAATAATGCAACCCTAGACCGGCAGAACGTTTTTTGCAGTGTGGCGCCGTGCAGGTAAATAATAAAGTTTTGTTTTAATCCAAAAATGTGATGCTTTCTAAGAGCAAAATACTCGTTTGATTAAATCTTTAGACGATCTAATATGGATAAACAAATAATTGTTCCATAAAATCAACATTTTTCATTTAAAATTAGTTTAAATATTTATGTTAATATCAAAAGCCAAAGTGGGCCTTTGTTATATGAGTAAACTTTGAATTACACTAGATCTACAGCTGCTACATGCAATACTTCAAGTCAGTATATGGAAATCAAGTCTTATGATAATTGTTTAGAACTGAAATACTCACCAGTCCAACCTCTAATTTTGTTGGATGATGCAGCAATGAAACCAAGAGCTGTATATGTTTGGTTGCCATCGAATCTTCCAGCTGCCACCACTCCATTTTGTCCATCCCCATTGTGCGTGCCTAATAAATAAAGATAGTTATTTTATTTTTACAAACACAAGAAAAATGAAGTACTACAAATAATAAACGGAGCCTAATCAGAGGCATTTGTGACGTCAAACAGTCGAAATGGCACCAAATTTGATCATATTTGAATTTGTTCGGAGGTTATACTCCCGAGAAAAAAAATTCATAGTTTAAAGAAAGCAAAGCAAACAGTTTTATGTATAGAGTGCAGAAAAAAAATTGAACCACCGTGAATGACTTGATATTTTTTTTCCCAATGGCAGGCACTGAATTTGAATCTTTGCCTATACTATGCCAGAATTGTTGCTCATTTCGCGTTACCCAGTGGGCACCTGTGAACCAAAGTCGCGGAGGCGAGCAACATTGCCCACGCCACACTGCCACAAACCCGTTTATAGGGTGGACCACATTCACACATCATACACACACACAACAGAGGACAGCACAGAGAGAGAGAGAAACATCCATGCCCAGAGCGGGATCCCAACCCGCAGCCTATGGCTTCGCAGTCAGGCACGCTAACCGCTCGGCCACCAGGCCGGCGAATGACTTCATATAATGGTTGCAAAAAGTAAAAATAACATTAAGGGGTCCAAACATTAGAGCGCTCTCTTTACTAAACTATTGGGAGCATATTTCCCAGATTTCAGCTACCCATTATATTTCGTTAGTCAGAAATCTGAAGCCATCGAAAAATAAGTTATGTTTATTCAGAGTAAGTGCGTTTTTGTGTTTGATTTTGTATTTTTTTTTCCAATGCCCACCTGTGTTAACATCCGTCAGTTCAGGCATATACAGGGCGATTTTTGCTTGCCTCTCTTTCAGGGGTACCATATTAAGTGGGTCAACGTCGCTCCCACAGTGAGAACAGATAGTATGGAGAAGGAAAGAACATCCACGCCTTGCCCGGGATTCGAACCCAGAACCTTTCTGATGCAAGGACAGTTCCCTGCCCCCTACACAGGCCGGTTGGCTGATTTTGTATCTTAAAATATCGTCTATACTAATAAATTAGCATATCTGAGACTCACTCTTTCGAACCATTACTATTGAGTCCGTTCTAGAACGTGAAGATCAGATTATAGGATCAAGAGTTATTCAGGGTGGTCTATTTCTTATTTTGCTTACTATATAACAAACAATAGCAGTTGCGTTTTTACAATCATTTTTAAATTTTAGTTTGCAAATAATTTTTGGCTATGATTAAAGTCTGCAGGAAATTTGGGCTTCAAATATTATTTAATGCGTCGATCACTTAGAAAATTACTGTTTGAGAAATAAGAAACCAATGTAATGTAAGAAACATTACATCTTACATAATTAAGGTAAGAAACAAACTTTCTTTTCATATTATTTACCTTTCCAAGTGCCCTGCTCTTGAACCTCAGTAATGTCGAAAGAATCTCCAGAGTTAGATCTCCACTTTCCTTGAAGTCCTGAAAACAGAAGTCTCAATTTATTGAAATTATTGAAAATTGCATAAAATTTTAGTATAAAAACTGAATTTTTTCCATTTAAACCGTAAGTTAAATGAAAGCCAAAAAAAAAAAATCATGTTGGAGTTCATTTAACAATGAAAGATTTTAAATGCATTAGCTCTGCCTATAAATAGTGCCTTTTTATTTGAATTTACTGAGTCGTGTACATGTTGTCGTCATTGGTGAACTTATTATTTTGACTAAACTCAAAGGACGCATTGAAGAAAAAGGTCAATCTTGAAATACGTATTTAAAAAAAAATAATATTGTTAGAATGCGCTTTTAAGAAAAGAGGTCTAGCTTGATATTTTTGCTTGAAAAATGGACATGGCTCAAAATGAGCTCTAAAGAAAATTGAGTTATTTAAGGAAATGGAAATCGCACTTAATTTAAGATTTTATTTACTACTGTTATGAGTATTATATTTTTATTTGTAATATTGTATATCTGTGCTATATATTTATTAGTGAATTGCGATTATTCGTAATTTTTTAATAATAAATTAAGCAAAATCGATCTTATATGCGAATTTCTTCAAAAGTTACGTAGGTGTTACAAATTTGGTTCCCTGTTTAACGTTTTATTTACTAACCACCGTTGAACAGTTAACACAATTGTAAGTTGGCGACTATCAATCTTCAAGTCCGTGGCCTTGTAATTTTGAACACAAATTACAATTCCACGGAGTTGCCTCGTAATATGGAAAGGGGAACTCTTGGATCAAGCATTGGGACAAACAAGTTGTCAAGGAAGATTTTTTGATGAAACTAACCCACATTTGCTTTACATGGAGAGAAAAACCATGAAAACTCTCCAAGATCAGCCCACGAGGAGAGGATTCTAACTCATGATCCATCTACCACTGAGGATATTTTACGTCACCAATGTAGTTGAGCAGAATTCGTATAAACCAGCCACCGTTGTAACTTGAACCTGGGTAACCTCTCTGGAATGCGAACACTCTTCCCCTGAGCCACAGTAGCCTTGTTTAACATTGAAAAATCGCGTTGAAAAGGGCAAAGCTGTCGAGTATTTTTTGCAAACGTAAGCATTAAGCTTTGTTCGCTTAATTGTACGCGCTTTTCACTTATATCCATTCTTGTTTTTCAAATACTTGTATGAAGCTATGTCTATTTCTTTAACATTGCCTTTTCAGCTAAATCCAAAATAAAATAATTATCAGCATAATGTTAACGTAATTCGTACGATTGAAAATTACACTTGTAAAATTATATCTTAAAACTAAAACTTGAAGAAATTTATGGAACACTACACATAAAAGCTGCATAATTTAATAAAGTTACAAAAGTAACGCAAACTTATTGCCTTTATTTTGGCTCTTCTTAATGGTTTACTACTTACTGTTTTCGATAAGTTTAGTTAACACTAAACATACCAACACTGAACATACTCACTTTTTACAATAAAATGCAATATACAATGACCGGTCTTTTGACCTATTATAGTATGTTTAATGTTAAACACTAAGATTAAAGAACGTTAATTCAGAACAATAATTACCTGAAGATGATACAGAACCGTCTCTCACAGAGCTTTGAAGAACCTATGAAAGGAAATAATTAATGATAATAGAAAGCTGATTTTGAACTCGAACACAAATAACACTCATTTTTTGTTTCATTTACGCATGTACTTGATTTTACCTAATTCGAGAATGGAGATTCAAATTTTTAATCTTGATGTAAAAATTGCATAGTTTATCAAATAAATTATATTTTTAATTTGTTCTAATAGCGAGAAAATTTCTGTTACCATTAAATTTGTAACCAAAAATATTTAGGAGATTATCGTTTGGTATATTTATTTTTTCGTTTTATACAAAAAGATTGTGATTCGCGCACTTTTCAGAGATAAAAGGGAAAAGAAAAACGTCCTAAAAATGACAGTGCGTTTTTTTTTTTAATTTTCCCTGATTATTTTTTAATTTTGTTTTTACTGTGAGTAATAAGATAAATAAATTTAGAATTAAAAATATTTATAAAACTATGATTTGCTAAATTAGTTTTATCGTTTTAGACAAATAGCTTGCGACTCACTCAGTCAGTTTCAGAGAAAAAGAGGGAAAATGTCGTAAAAATGACATTAAATGTTCTTTTTTTTAAAAAAAATTTCTTGATTTTTGAGTTAATTTTTCTTTATTGTGATTGATGACACAATTTTTCAATAAGGTTAAAGTTAACCTACATATCAAATGTATAGATTTAATGTATTTAAATAAAATCTTAATGAGTTTTGAAACACGTTTTTTGCTAGTATATTGACAGCTAAATAAATATAACTGCCGATTAAATTAGTAATGTTTTATAACTGTTTCCTATTTATGCATGAACAAAAGAAATCATCTAAATCTCAACAAATAAATAAAAGAATACGCACTTTAAATTTCGACTAACGAATATGGGGAAAGGAGGGCGAATTTCCACATTCGATCCCCTCTAGGCGTCCCAGGAATTGAGGAAAACTAGATTTTAATTTGGTATCGCTAAACATGCATCTTTTGAAAGTATTTAACACGAGTATTTTAAGATATTTTAGCCAAGACTCATTTCTTGAAAAATTTCAACCGTTTCCATTCTTTTTGGACACCCTGTATAACGTTGATTAATGCTTATTAATCCATTAATTAATGCTTACTTGATTTGCCTCTTCTACTGCACTCTCTAATCTCCAAAATGTATCCTGGTTGATTCTGGTTGTCATCCATCTTTTTTTAACTGGTTGATAAGAACGTAAAACCCATGTTGTGAAGATTTTTTCCCTTCCATCACAAACAATACACTCTCCTGAAATTACAATTCGATCATTTTTATGACAAAATCCATTGCAAAATATCTAAAATAAATCATTATATTTAGATAGGTTATTCCGCAATGCCAGCCCATAATATGTATGTTTATAAGGATTGCCAAAATTGAGTTAATTCGCTAGCTAGCATTTAAACAAGTTATTAAGAAAAACTTTAAAGAAAACATACGATTCGTCAATATGGAAAGCAAATTCAAAAGCATTAAAGCTTCTTTTATTTTTATTTTATTTTATAACCGTCGTTGAACAGCAGAATCAATTTTGAGTTTACGACTACTAATGTTCAACTCCGCAGCCTTGTAATTTCAAATACAATCCAGAATTTATCGATGGAAAATAATGAAGTAAAAAAACACACAAATTAGTGATCGCAAACTAATATTGAAATGTATAAAAAACAATACGATAGCCCATTATCGAGGTCAATAAAGCAATAGAAGGGTTAAAACTATCAAAAAACAGCTTATTTGACAAATTGAACTTAAATAAGTTTCTTTTTTCTTCTTCTTATTCCTTTTTTTAGATCTGCCTTTCTGCTTCAACCACAAATAACATTGTTTTTAATTATTTTACTCCCTCCTTTGCACAAAATACAATCAAATCAACCGTATTCGGGATTTAAAATCGAACTGAGTTTCCAAAAACCAATTATTCATTATATGGTAATATACATGCTTCTTGTTTTTTAAACTAGTGAAGGAGATGTAATAATATAACAAGCACTTATTTTGCGATTAACTTTAAATCTGGAATGCATATAGAATTAGAAAAAATAATAATAATCTTACTTACCGACCCAAGCTGTCAGAGAAGCTCCTTTGTTCCAAAGTACGTTAAATCCAACAAGTTTTCCATTTTCAACTGTTTTTATCATACCTGTAAAAGTCATGTTAGTTTTTTTTTCCTATAATCGTCATAAAAGGAAAATAATTCATGAAGTTTATGATTACAATTATTTTATTTTAAAAAATAAAAATACAACAATTTGATAAAAATTGTTTTTAGATTTAAATGCATAGAAAAGTTCAAATTTTGCTAGGAGTTTATTTTTTAAATTTCTTTGCTATTTTATTAAACATATGAGGGGAAATAGATTTAAATATTTTCTTCATAGAAAGAAATTTTTTACAACATTTATCTTCAATATTTAAAACAAGCGAGTAGTGCTTATTACAAAATTTATGCATCATTGATGTCAATAATAGTAAGGAGAATTCTTGCATCTTCCCTGTAAAGAGTACATGTTCTCCATTAATTTTGCTTTCAAGTAGCTTATTTTTTATTTCTTATAGCTTATTTTTATAGTTTTTATTTTATTTATATTAGTGCCTATTACCAAAATTAGTTAAGCATTATTTTTTTTTTATTTTATGACCGCCGTTGAACAACCGACCCAATTTTTGGGTTTACGACTACTAATGTTCAACGCCATAACCTTGTAATTTTGAACCAATCCAGAAGACAAGGAAACTCCTGGATCGGTACCCCCAGAGGTATTGATTTGTTATGGGAATATGGAGGACTTTGAGACTCGACAGATTTAACGTGCATCAGTCACCATTTACTACACGGGGAATCTTCGACCGGCGGAGACCGAACCCACGAACTCTTGGACATGGGCCCGGCACCCCACTGACCAGGCTATCCAGTTAAGCATCATTGACGTCAATAATAGATTGTTAAAAAAAAAAATCGTTAAAATCGTCAATCTCGTAAACGAATAAGTATACCATTTCTTAATTAATTTTGTCTTTTGTGCATAACTTAATTACTTTACTGCAGTCAGTAACTATTACCAAAATTATCGTAGTAATATCGGCTTTTTTTTACATTTATCTTCATACGAATTAATACCATTTCTCCTTAATCTAGCTTTTCAGTATAGAGAATTTTTTTGAATTTCAAATTCCGTTGATTTTAAATTGCTTAGTTTTATAATAGAAAAAAAAATTGAGACTCATGGAGCATTTCGAATACACATAAATTCGTCAAAATTTCATTTTGAGAAAATAGCATTTTTTTAAATGTATTTAAAATAACGCTATTAGCTGTGTATAATATCTAAAAAATGACTAATTAAGCATTTATCTGTACTTTTATCTCCATTATTATGTTAAAATGGATGAAAATTCAACTTAATATGCGCCTATGAAAAGAAATACACAAACGTACTCAACAAGCATATTTACTTATTCAAAATTTAATGCAAATAAATTCACTAAAGTAAAAACTAAAGTAAAATAAAGTAAAGTAATCACTAAAGTAAAATAAGTTAGTAAGCATGAAATTAATTTATTTTAAAAAATATGAATGATATATCAAACGAAAAATGAAACATTGATTCAAATGTAAATGTAAAAACTAATTGTGTGCGAGTCAAATATAGAAAATTTTCTTAAAATCCTCCCGCACAATAGGAGGCTCCTTCTGATCTTACATAATTTTGATCATCACAAATTTTCTTGTATTTTGAATAATATAAAGCTCTTTTAGCTTAAAACGAAACTAAAAAAATCGGCTGCTTCAAGCTACCGACTTCTGTTTTCTGAATGTAAACAAGGGGGCGTGGCCTAATTAAAATCCTCATAACTCAGTAAAAAATGGTTCGATTTCCAAAATTTTTCTTTTGTTTGAAAGCTTATAACGTCTATTTTTTGAAATAATAAAAATCTCAAAATCGAAATTTTGGTCACTTTTTTTCAAATTTGAAGGTTCCCTGTACTTACCCGAAATTTTTGAAGATAATCTGGCAGCTCCTTGAGTGCTTTCAACAGCAGTATGGTAAGTTCCTGTGAAAACATCACCAGTGACACTCTCTATAGTCATATTTGAATTTAATTGATTTCTCCATGTCCCTGTCAAATCAGTGCACAATGCTGAAAAATAAAACAAGTTTTCAATAAAATGTTTTCAAAATTTAATCAATGGAACAAAATTAATCCAATGCAATATTTGATGCAGTTTGTAAAAAAAAAATTTCTTTAGAGGGAATTTAATCAATGTTTTCAAATGACAAATCTATTATATTTCAGTCAACCCTTTGATGCAGATAGGACATCGGTGTCTATTTCTTATGACGCTCTAATTACAAGTAAAAACATATTTTGGTGTATTTTGAATTATAAAAAAAGTCTAATAATTACTGAAAAATCTGTTAGATTATCGGAATTACATTTGTATTAAAATATAACATTAAAAAAAATTATTTAAAAAATTATCATTCATATTCAAATATTTATCCATTGATTTTGTAAGTTAAGAAAATTTTGATAACTGTTTTTCTTAGATCTAAATTACTGCAAATAAGTGTGAATTTGAAAAATTATCGATTGAAAGTGTACCATGTTTGGAAGGGTTTTACCTTTAACGCAGAAAAAGGCTCCAGTGTTTCACGCTATATTTCATAGAAATAAATTATTAAAATGTTATATGTAATATTTTTTTACCTACTTTGACTTAAATTAATACAAAACACTGAAAACAAAACTATTGAAAATTTGTTTAATAAAATTTCAGCATCCAAAGGTTTAAGTAAACAAGTAGGCAGGTTAGCATATAGTAGAAAGTTCTGCCGTATTCGAATTTTACCAAAAATGAAGTAAAAAAACATACACACTGAGATTCGCATCAAACTCTAAGCTTGAAAAAAAAACTTAACCAAAACTTGGCAAAGCATTTACAAGGAAGATGAGATTAAAAACTTTAGTTTTATTGCTGAAGAAAACAGAAAGGAGAGGAAAAATTTCCCAGATTGATAAGATTTTAATACTGTTAGTGTTAGTTTTTGTTGTACTTATTTATTGCTTAAATATTGAGTTGTGACCTCTAAAGTTTTTATTCCTACAACAAGTAGCTACGAAATGCTAAATATCAGGGTTTAAGAATCAGTTACCACACTAACCGAGGTTTCCTTTTAATTTAACTAATACTGATTAAGTTTATGAAATTTATACTAATTTTGAAACTATATCTACTTTACCCTACTATGGTGTAAAATGAATAGATAAAAACTTGTTCTTTTTTATGGATTACTGTAAGAAAGCAATCGAACAAAATTGATAAGTTTTGCTTCATATTTATTTTCCATGAATCCAATGTACATAAAATGCACTAAAATTTTCAGTAAATAATCTAAATAGTTTGATTTTATAAAAAAATCTTGACTTAATACCCAGTTTACCCCATCTAACCCTATTTTTTTGCAGAACCAATTACGGTGACAAACTTGAAGATTGAAAACGTCACTAATAAGTTTTAGTTTCATCAATCGAACATAGAGCATTTGAAACTTCTTTTCTAATTCCAATGGTGTTGTTAAAACAACGTGAAGAAGTGCCCGAGAGCCGAAACCCTCCAGAGCAGCAGCAACAACACTGTAGATTATTACATCGTTTGCTGATTAATTTTAATCTTTTTTTTTATTTCATGAACCAAACAAACAAATGAAGAAAAATTGCTGAGATTCCTTTTTAAAAGATCTCCTAACCTTTTTTAATAAAAAATTAAAAATCTGAATTAAGAGAACATCTCAAAGAACAAAAATTAAAGATTTTTTTTCTTTTACTTGATTACAATCAATACTGTACGGGGATTTATTCCATATTTTTAGTAACATTGAATAAAATTAAATTTAAATTCGAACATAATAATTTTTAGTATAATTTTAAAGAACCATATGTCTGTAAATTTTACTACATGTATGTTAGATTTCACTGAATTGTTACAATAGTAATGTCTTTCTTACTACGTTGCGATCGCGCACAAATTTTTATTTTTGAAGATAGGGCTGATTTACTACGTAAACTCTGCTACCGAGATGTACTGTAACAAACATAACATCAATTTGCTAACGGCGGTAATGCAAAACTAAATAAATTAAACATTAAATCGTTATATTTAGGATAATTACTTACAAAATACAAAATTTAAAAAAAAAACTAATATTACAAATCCCTTTTTTGCTTTTTCTACTTTCTCAAATAAATTTATGCAACTACTATTTACAGCTTGCTCAATAAATTACTTTACTTGCAATCAATTTATTACTTACCAATTGCTTGAGATGCACTCAGAATGAAAACAATAGCTCCAATTAATTTCATTGTAATTTTTCTGATGCACTTGACTAAAAGTTTATAGAAAGCAACCTGAAAACGTTATTTATACCAACTGAAATTTAAGAAGTGGCGCTGGTGTTTTTCGAACAACAGTTATTACGATTTCGTTGGGCAATAGTTACTTATGATAAACCATATTACTTTCACTTTCATTCATTTGACAGGAAATTTGTCAACAAAAAAGGTGACCTTAGGGCATAAGGCTATTAGGATGTCTTCTCAGAATGTCTCTTTTTAGTTCTTCAGGAAACTGATTACAAACTGTTGGAATAACATCCTATATCATTTGATATTTATGTCATTCATTTTAATAAGTTCCGTTCGAAAGTGAAAGTGCAGTAAAATTTTTACCCTTCGTGGCGTGATATCTAACAGGTTTTTTCATTTACGGTACATTAACAGCAATTTAAGATAAAAATTTATCTGTAAGCAAATATTTTGTATTCATTTTAAACTCTTTGAAATATATCTGTCATTTGCGTAAAAACCACAGGTGGATCAAAGTGATAATTTATAAACTAAGTAAACATAAACTGAAATGATTCTGGAAAATATAAAGATGATAGCCGATTATGCGTTGGCGACTGTCTTCTAATTGTTTCCAATATAAACATTAGTCCCTAAGACCCATTGTTTCTCAATTGCTGGGCCGCTAACCTATACGGGTCCATGGTCCAATATTTGTATTAAAATTAATATAAATTTTGCTTATATTTAAATAGGTTTAGATTTAAAATATTTTCAATGTAAAGATTATGTGAGTTATGTGAAACATAGTGGCCAAAATATTGTTAAAGTGCCACAAATTACAGACCTTACAGGTCCACGATAAACCAGCACTGACTTTATTGCTTTATTTAGAATTACATGCACTTGCAGGCTTGTTTGCTCAATTTAGGCTTATAAGCCTTTGTCAAGTAGAAGGAGAGATTGAACAATTCAGAGAAGGACATCACAAAGAATATATCTTGAGTTACAGCGGAATTTAAACCCGCCATCACGATATTGTCATATTTAATGATCGAGATATTGTCATATTTGATGATCACGATATTGTCATATTTGATGATCACGATATTGTCATATTTGATGATCGAGAAATTGTCATATATGATGATCACGATATTGTCATATTTTATGATCTCGATATTGTCATATTTGATGATTGCTATATTGTCATATTTGATGATGACGATATTTTCATATTTGATGCACCTATGTGTATTATCGGAAAACGTTTCAAACCCAGCGTTGTTCTACTTGCTGACGAATTTGGTGTCATGGTTTCTATAACCTAAAATTACTAATATACTTTTATATGTTTATAAAAATTTGTCATATATTTTTATGTAAAAATATTATGATATATTTTTATAAATAAATTGTATGGCCCATTTAATGATACTTGTAATAAATTATTTGAGTTCCTCATCGAAATTGTTAAAAGAAAATCATTATTCTAATTGTCATGCATTTCATTTGTGTTCAGATGAACATAGTTCACACAACAATCAACAAAGAACAATCATTAAGGAACAATACAACAATAATGGTTTATTTTCCTCAAAACTTCAAAAGTATTGACTAAAACGAAACGTACATTGTAAATTGTAATGCATTAATGATCATTAATATTTTTTTATTTTAAATATATATTTAATTTAATATATATTTATATTATAATAAAATATATATTTATTTTAAATATATATATATATATATATATATATATATATATAAATAAATAAATACAAGAAAACACTAAGAAAATTAAGAAAAACAATAAGTAACAATTCTGTTTTGCGGATATAATCGTGTGGGCTGAAGAAAAGATTATATCTTTTTTTTTTCGGCTTTTTTTCCGGTTTTTTAATTAACATTTCACTTTTTTTTTTTTTTTTGTTTTTTTTTTTTAAAAATAAAATTTTGTTTGTTGTTTTTTTTTTTTTTTTTTTACTTATTATTTCCCACCCCCTTTTTTTCATATGTCTATAATTTTTCTTTGTTTTATTCTTCATTTTGAACTTATATATATATATATATATATATATATATATACATGAGAATTCTGTCATATTTCTGAACACTGAAGTTAGCATCTTAAAATGGAACATTTCTACTAATATTAATTTAAATTTACTACCACTATTAGAAATTTCTAAGACCCATGAGAACCCTGTATATCAGAGATTTCCAACCTTTTTTTTTTCTTATGCTCCCTTTCACATTATAATTGGATACCTGCAAGTCATGGTAAGTAAATCATGGCAATAGTAGATTCAGAAAGTTCAACACAAAGCGTGACGTCTGTGTTCTTTAAATTAAACGTTTTTTTTCCCTCCAAGTTCTAGTGATTATTTTTCAAATCCAGGTAATTGTCTATTTCGTTATGATTCGCTTATTAACGAAAAGTTCTGACATAAAACTAAAGTTACTGTATATTTTGAAACCAAAATGTTCTGTATTTTTGTGGGAAATATCGACGTTTGAAAAGATCTAAACAATGATGAATGAGAATAAATTACGAGGGTTGGCGTGAGGAGGGGGTGGAGGCACCTAGTGCTATAAAAAGTTAAATTGAAAAGCAGTAGATTGTAACTTGGCAGTATTTAAAGAAAACTAGCAATGAAGAAAAATGCGCTTAAATAAATGAATATTTAAAGAATAATTGATATTCGGAAAACTGAATAATAAAAATAACTGAATAAAAAAAAAATGCACGACAGTCAGATATACGACAGATTCTGCGACATAAAAAAGGAAACATTATGAAATAATGGCAAATCTTATTTTTGTTATTTTTACTTACTTAATAAAAAATCTGAGGCGAAATGACTTCGTTTGATCAATTTTTGAAAATAAAAAACGATTTCTGGAATAATATCAAAAATGAAAAAAAATGCTGTTTCGTGAGACTTCTGTATGTGTTTTTAATACTATAATATCCATTTTCCAACTTATAAGCTAATAATAGAAAATCATTCTTACATGAATTATATTTCATTCCAGTTTTCAAACTCGCAGTTCCTTATTTGAAAAATAGTGCAAAACCTAATACAATCCTGAGAATATTATAAATACATTTATAATAAAAAATATAGTGCATGTAATATAGACTAGGTTTATTGTAAATGCTGCCCAGAATCGTATAGACGTAATTCGAAAATTTTGTAGGCCACTGAGTTAGTCTCAAGTTATGCTCACTTAGTTAGTTCCAAATATATATTTTTTATAAACTGATCTCATTCCAGACTTTTTGGAATATCCAGTCTTTGAGAATTTACGAAAAATCTATCGATCATTTTTTGAATTTGTGAAAATCAAAAACTCAGGTCTATCCAGAGTTTTCGTAAAAAGTGATGTTTTTGATCAACTCATTTTCTGAATCTAAACTTACCGTAGAATATGGTTCTTTTTGCCTGTTGTTGTAAATAGGTAAAAATAATATTCTGGTTCTGTGTGGAAGAAAAAAATCCTGTCTTCAAAAGAGTTTACAAATAGTAAATTAAAGCCCTCCTCTACTCTGATTCTGAAACGAGAAATATTGTGAAAGGTTCGTTTTGGCGGGAAAATATTTTGTGAAGGATCAGCATTTTTTCATCAGCAAAAAATCTGATTAAAAAATATCTGCTAACGGACCCAAAATTCTCCTAAAATAATCCCTGGTGTATGTTTATTTCCTATTTCCTGTTAGCAGTTTAAAGGTACCTAATTCTAGGATTTTCAATTAAAGTTCAAGAGTAAGCCAGTACAGAACTATAAAAAAGTAATAATAGTTATTACGAATTTAGTTCGCAATTATGCAAATTATTAAGAAAGTTGCGTCGGCAATCGTTAAGTGGAAGCAACATTTAAATGCAATTTCATTAAAATTATTCCATTCGTATTGTAACACATTTTTTCGAAAGAATCGTAGTTTTTGAAATATCACTTTTACGAAGTGATAACAGTGAAATTATCTTGTTAAATTTTGTACATAAATTTTCTAAAACTTCTATTTAATTTTTCAAAGTAAAAAATAATAAAAAGTCTGAAGAACCTTCCCTTTTGACGATGCTGCTATGTTTTTGAGTTTCTGTTATACGATTTTAAATTAATGATTAAGCGCAAATAATTTGTGACAGATCTCTGTTATACGTTTAAATTATAATCATAGAATCAAAGAGCAAATTAGTTGTGACATATCTCTGTTATACGATTTCAAATTATAATCATAGAATCAAAGAACAAATTAGTTGTGACATATCTCTGTTATACGATTTCAAATTATAATCATAGAATCAAAGAACAAATTAGTTGTGACATATCTCTGTTATACGATTTTAAATTGTAATCATAGAATCAAAGAACAAATTAGTTGTGGCATATCTCTGTTATACGATTTTAAATTATAATCATGGAATCAAGGAACAAATTAGTTGTGACACATCTCTGTTATACGATTTTAAATTAAAATCATATTACAAATTAGTTGTAGCATGCCATTTCATATTAATAACATAGCTCAAATTATTTGTGATATATATCTGTTAATGAAATTAATGGCAGAGCACAAATTGGTTATTTCTACCAAACATCCAGTTTCAAATTCAGTTGTTAGGCTAACGAAACAAAAAATGTAACAAAAAATATAGTATACAAAAATTTAGGCAATTGAATTAAATAAATTGAATTAAGTAACTTGAAATACATGATTCATACTACATATTTCAAAATAAAAGATATTTCATCATTAATATTTTATCATAAAAGATATTTCCTCATAAAAAATACTTCATAAAAAAAAATTTTATTAAATAAAGAAATAAAATACTCTATAAAAATTTTATTATTTTTTTACCTAATTTAAAAAAAATAAAGATTCGATATAGAATGCTTTTGTTAATTTTGGTACTAAAAAGTTACGTGCCCTCACTCGATATAAGTACGTAATAGAAGTTCCTGTTTCGCTTAAAATATTTTCCCTTTAAAAAAAAAATAATTAAAACTTAAAATTTTTAAATTTCATCAGAAATGATTTAGTGTAGTTGTTTTTTTATATGTATCAGACGGGTTTCTTTAATTTTAATTTTGAAAAAAAAGCTTTTACTGATCTTGCAGGTTGAGTTTAGTAACTTTATAACTTCTATCAAATTTGTATCACTAAACGAATGAAGTTATGAACTTTTTATTATTTTCAAAATAATATATTTTTAAATAATAGATAAAACTAAAACTTAATTTAGTAGAAGAACTTAGAAATAAAAATTTAGACGTTTTAAATCGAATTCACTCTAATTGTATCAAATTATTTTCGAATAAAAGAGGCTCGAGCTGACTTAAAAACGAAAGCTTTTTAATTGAAAACGCAACGAAAAACCAGCAGTTGGCGTATTGCAACAGATATTTTTACTTGAACTTGAACATAAACACACGGAGTGCCTTAAATGGATGCAGTACCTCTTGTCTGAGCTGAATTACAATTACATAATTATAATAAGCATAAAACTATATAATGTTTAAATTAAATGTTAAAATTTTTAATAAACTTAAGAAATTAGCTGCCAATTAAAGAATTTATATATTTGAAATATTTATTTAAAATAGGAAGCAAATTCCCAGAAAATTTATTATCATAAAAAATTTGTATTGATATAATTTTTATATTTAAGTAAAAGTTAAAAATGAAAAAATAATAGTAAATATATTTTTATTTTGGCTGCCCTATTTCTAACATCCATTTTATTTAATTCTTTTGAATGAACCTTTTTTAAAATGCGATTTGTTTATCCTTGACCTTGTAAGCATTCTAGATTAAGCAATTCTACTTAGCTTGAGAACTAACTTACTTCCATTCATCTCGCCAACACTTTCATCTGACAGCTGAAAACATTTTTATCATGGATATAATATTTTTAAAAAAATACGCTGCTCTCGTGGATATTTGAGTGGGAGTATGTTGTCTACACAACGCCAAATAAATCTATAATAATAAAATGAAAAGTTAGTGTATATCTCTCTCTTATAACTCCAGAACCGTGTGATCTATCATCCTGAAATTTGGACAGTTGGTATAAAAAGTAATTTTTGTCCTGATTCTAAAAACTGTTAAAAAAAATTTCATTTCAGAAATTTAAAAACTGAAATATTCTAATTGGATTAGAGCTAGCGCCTTTGATATAAATGAAATTGCAGACGATTTTCAAGATAGCTCAATGATGATTGCTTTCTGGCTCTCAACAACCAAAAAAGGAATTTATTGCGTGTTGTTAGATATTTAATTGAGTACTTGCAACTCGAGAAGAAGTTAAATGATTATACCTAACCATGTAATTTAAATCTGCGTAAAACCTTCTGAATTACCAATGCAACGATTTATCTACGAAGATGTCACTTACATGTATTCAATTATTTTTTATTCCATTCTTTTTTATTTCTAGATGTAAAAGTTTTTTTTCCTAATCCTTTTTTAATCACTTTGGTATAATGCGTTGAACTGAAAATGCTCATTAAAAATGTCTAATTAATGAAAATTTCCTCGACAACTTTTCCAGAACTGAATTGAAATTCGAGGTCATTGAAGAAAGAAGTTCAAGTCTAATAACCCTTATACGTGTAGTTTTTCAAAAAATATGTATTTTTTACCAGCTTTCTATTGTGATTTGGGGACCTGAAAATGACCACGAAAAATATCTAATTAATGAAATCCTCCCCTACTTTACAATTAAAGAATTGAAATTATCATCATAAAATACAAAGTTTAATACTTTGCGCATTAAACTAAGTTTAATACCTGCATGTGTATTACATTTTAATCCTTTTTCATCTATCTACTAGTATAATTTGAACTCATTAAAATTATCGAAATAATGAAAATTATCCTGCAATTTTTCTAATAAAGAATCGAAAATTGAGGTTGCGATGGAAAAAAGTACAAGTGCCATATAAATCTCAATATGAAATGCTTATTTTTCCTTCTTTTTTTACAAATGAAAGTTACAAAACGTTAAATCTATGAAGAAATTAAACCTCGTCATTTAAGGTTGAAATAGAAGAGAGAAACAAAGAGATAATTTGTTGTTAAAGTTTTTTAGTTCCTTGTTAAAATTATTGTTCCAGTTTTCATGAGCATTATTCAAGGATATGATCGCATATGCCTTCAAGTAATCCGCATCTGATGTGCGTCATGCTAATAATTTTCAAAGCAGCATTATTTTCCACAAACTATTGAATTCAAATATATATATATATATATATATATATATATATATATATAGAAAAAAAGCGAGGAAAAAAATTAAAAATTATTTTAAAAAAACATTAATTATAATCCAGGGAAAAAAGGGATATAATCTCTTCATCAGCTCACACGATTATATCCACAAAAAAGTGTGCTTTCTAATATTGTGTATGTATTGTATATAATGATAATTCCTGGATCAAGTATTGAGGGAAATTTGCCTTCAAGGGGGACTTTTTGATGGAACTTACCCGCATTTGCATTACATGGGGAGAAAAGCCACGAAAACCTGTCACGGTTAGCCTTACAGAAAGGGGACTTTAACCCATGATCCGTCTACGACTGAGGATATTTTACATCAGCATTGTGGCCTGTGCAACCCGGCTGCGGAATTCGTATCGACCAATGTGCTTTATTTTATAATTGTCGTTGAACAGCAGAATCAACTGAGGGTTTACGATAACCAATGTTCAACTCCGTAGCCTTGAACCCAATCCAGAAGACAAAGGAACTCCTGTATCAAGTATTGGGAGAAATTTGCCTTCGTGGAGGACTTTTTGATGCAACTAACCCGTATTCGCGTTACATGGAGAAGAAAACCACTAAAATCACCCACGGTTATCCTGACAGCAAAGGGACTCTAACCGATGATTATCATTGAGGATGTTTTACGTCAGCACTGTGGTTGGTGCAAGCCGAGTGCGGAATTCGTATCGACCAGACATAGCTAGGACTCGAACTCTTTTCACCTTATTGGGAGGCTAACGCTCTATCCTCTAAGCCACCACGGTTCTAAGAAAAGTTTCTACGCTCCCTTGGGTCTACTCGAACCACTAAACTTTCGGTTAACAGCCGAATTTATTTTCTGTACATTTATTCCTAATTCATTATTTTCAATACATCTATTCATTAATGTGTTAAAAGAAACTTTTATTGAAATAGTTTTAGTTTATTGAAGATAAGGTAATATTCCCCTATCGTAATCTCTCACACCAACCATAATCGAAAAGGAGTCAAATGTATTTTAAGCTTGCAATTTAAAAAAAGAAGAAAAAAAATGTTAATGTTTGCCTTGGGGTGGCCACGAGTTATGCCCTTTGAGTTGGTCTCCTTATATAATTTTTTAATTTAGTATCTCGCTGGTTGCTGCCCGGAAGTTGCCATGACTTGGCGATTATTCTGCTGCAGATCACGATACTGAAATCATTCGAAGATATATTTGATAGAAAAGCATTTAGCTTAAGAAAATATTGAATATTTTCTGAAAATAACATTGTTGTCAATAAATAACTATATAATAAAGTCTTAGATTTCATGGTTAGTTTCTAATTTCAGTTCATACTAATTTAAAACTATCCACATAACTACTGGTCATTTAAAAACTCCATAAAGCAATTAAAAGCTCTCTTTTTTGTTCCTATTTGTTCTGTTTTCGTTAAACATAGTAATATATTGATAAATTTCATATATTCTAAATAATATATTGCAAGTGACATATTAGTTAATTTCAACAAAAAAAATTACAACAGACTAAAATATATCATTATGGTAATGAAATATTTTTTTATTTTTCTTTGCTTAGGCTCGTAACAGTTTAAATCTCATTTCAAAATGCGCTTTCAAACAGTCAATCTTTTCATTAATTTTAATTTATACTTTTATTCTGACTATTTGGTTTTTAAACTTAATGCAACATGATTAAAGTGACAGCAAAAGATATGCTTTAATCTTCAAATTACGTATATGCATAAGAATAAAATACAACAGGATAATTGTGGAACTCTGTTGATCATAAATGGATTTCTAGTAAATACCCGATTGGCGACATTATTGACTCATATGAGAACTACAAATAAGCAAATTCCATAGATAATCAACAAAATGGTCAAAACATGTCATCTGTGTAAGTATTTAAGTACCTCTTTCAAGAAATGTTTTTTAAAAATATTTTTCGGTGATAAAAGAAAAGACAAAATATCCTTAGAATAAAATCTTTCAAAAACAAAATGTTTGGAGGGATTAGAAATTATTTGTACTAAGTACTGTATATGATCATTTTAAGAAATAATGTTCTAAAGACTTTTGAGAGGGTCGAAGTTGTCTTGACATTCCTAATAAAAATATGTTCTGATTTATTCTTTTTACTTAATTTTTTTTCTGTTATAGGGCTCTATTATGGTCATATATGGCAGTACTTTTACTTTCGTTACTTGTACCACCGGTACAAGTAAAAAGTACGTACTTTTACTTGTACTTCGTTACTTTTTAAATTTAGTACTTTTACTTGTACTTTCGTTACTTTTTTAGGGAAAAAGTACAAGTATTTGTAACGGAAATGTCGAATGAAATCGTTACTTTTTTCTGAAACTCGGTAAGCTTTCTAAAAAAAAATTTTAAAAAATTGAAGAAAATTTTTTTTAATTAAATTTAAAAAAAATGCTTTGGTTTTTTTTTATTTATAAAATTAATGTGCAATATATATGCATTCACAGCTAACTTCGTGTTTAAATACCTTGACCTTTTAAAATTGTCATTCCTGAAAGGGAAAAGACGACTCTTTTGATCTTTTTTTGACTACAACTATCATTGAGAGTGGAGTGTTCTCCAGAATTGTGTGTCCAGAACAGTCATTATCCATCTTCTGAAAATTGCCTGTGATAAAGGATGACATGAAAAGCATAGGTTTTGAATACGGGTGGTTTTCATCTCAAAAAGTTTCAGAATGGTAAAAGTGCGCTTTGAAATTCTGTAAACCAAATATAATGAATGCACACGATTTTAAGAAAAATGGTTGGAAGAAAAAGCTAGGGAGGAAGCTACAAAAAAATTGGAAAGAATTGTTCAAGCTGAACACCCTGCTATAACTCATAACGTAACAGGAAAAAAAACCAGGGATTTTAAATTTTCTAAAGCTGAAAACATCATGCCAATCACCAGCGACAGAAAAATTTATGGCATACATGAGCTAAAATGTCGAAATGGAAAGCATATCAATTTTGATTCGATATCCAATCGTAAAAAAATTATATTTGAAATATAATACTGCAGTACCTTCTAGTGCTCCCGTGGAGTGCTTATTAAGCATGGCTAAGCACGTTCTGAGAAATTCTCGCAGTAGACTCAGTGACACCACTTTCGAAATGCAATTATTTTGCAAAATGAATAAAAATATTAATTAGCAAGTTATTTTCACTCATTTTCGAGTTTTATGCATTTATTTTATACATTTTAAATAAAAAATGTTGGATTTTGTTACTACGTTTTTCAATTTTCTTTTTGAACTCACTAATAATACAAATTTAAATAAATGAATTTTTGTCTGAATGCATTTTTTACTAAATACATTTTTACCTAGTACATATTTTACTAAAATTATGTTTATGCTCGACCTTGTCAAACAACGCCCAGTCAAATCTTTAAGAACTTCAGAACTATTTGTGCTATTGAAAACAATTATAATTACTATTTTAACTCTTGAAAATTCGAAGGTATTAATTTAGCCGCTGATACTAAAATTCGTTTACAAATTTTAATTATTCCGGTAGACAGAAATGTTCGGAAAATGATTTTCTCGCATGACTTCAGCATTAGCCATTGTTAAAAATAAAACTGTAGACTGTTCTGTTTCAACTTATACTGCACATTCAATTATTTTTTACTAGCTCAAGGATCACAAAGCTATCTGAAACCCCGTGTTTGCTTTGTTTATGTTTGTGTTTTTAAAACGCGTTTCCATAGAGTAAAACAATTTTAAATCAATTATAATTTAGAAAAATAAAAATAATAAACTAAAAATTAAAATCAATAGATAAAATTTCTTTTTCGTGCAAATCCATAAAAAGTTTGATATTAAAATTATATTTGATTTTAAAATTATATTATACAATTATATAATAAAATTATATTACAATATTCGTCTGAATTTGAAAATAAATGAATGTCAATAACTTTCAAAATAGAAAATAATTAAATAAATAACAACAATTTTGCAAAAACATTAAAGAACATAAGAATATTATTCAATAAAATTTTAGGTTACTTTGAATTTTCGATTTCCTAGAAATGTACTTTTAAATCGTTACTTTTTTTGTTTAGTACTTGTACTTTTACTTGTACTTTCCGTTCCATTTTCCTCAATTTTTTATAACATATGCTATTTTTTATTACTATTACATTGACTACAGAGCAAAATATCATTTGATATACTAAAAAAAAATTAATTTCCTGGTTAATAGTTTTTTTAGTATGTTCTTCATAATATCTTCATTAACTATTTCATATTATTACCGATAAATTATTTCTCACTTCATATTCAGAAACGTATTATCAACAACTAAATGAGTAACATGAGATACGTGAAAAATAATGTTTTGTGAACAATACTTTATACCTAATTGCCTGAATAGTAATTTTAATAAATGGATGAATAAATTCATTGTCATGTTATTTTTTAAATTGTTTTTATTCTATATTTAGAATGATAAAATATCAAGTTTTGAGAGTCTAATGATCATTACTGAATTCTGAAACCATTTATTGAACTTCTCCTGACAGGTTTTATAAATTTTCCTGCAGGCTATATTTAACATGCGGTAAACATATTGCATGTTAGAATTTATTTAGTTATTCAGTTAATATTATTAAATGTTTCTGCATTTAAAATCATATAGAATATATTAATTTAAGAGTTTCTTTCAGATAATATCTTGCAATAATTTTTATTCTTGTTTTGTTAATTTTTGCTTCTTAAAGAATGAAAGTTAGGCACTTTTTATTGCTATTTTTTTTTCGTGAAGTGAAACTTATAGACTAAATTCCTTTTCAGTTTAAATATTTTAATGCAGAAGAAATAGTAGAGATGAAAAAGAGGAAATCGTAATAGGAAATAACAATTAACAAAACAGCAAGTGAAATAAATATTTAGTTAAATAAACAGCCTACTTTATGAATAAGACTGTAAGGTATAAAGGAGAAAAGCAATTTTTTTTGTTTCTGGTTAATTAAAACTAATGTTCAACCGATAAAATGTTTAAGTTTTTAAGTTATTAAACATTTTATCAGTTAAACGTGCAATAGATGATAACCAATGAAAAGGAATTCTACCATCAGTTTGTATGCTTCATAAATTGCATCTTTATAATAAATATTCCCAAAGATAATGTAATGACATTTATTTATGGCTTTCATATTGTTTAGTTTACGTTTAAAAACACTTATTAGCAGTTTTAAATTAGTGAAAAAAAGCTGATTACAAACGATGCATTAAAGGCTTATTAACAATAATTTTAAAATATGAGCAGTAATAGAACAGGAATACAATTTTGTATTTAATTGAAATCATTGAAGAAATCCTTGCAATGAATGCTTGTAATAAAAAAATCACACTAATATGTCATGTATTGCTTTGATTTTTTTTTTGTTTTTTTTTTTGAACAAAAACATTTCTTTGTAAACAGGTTGGTGTAAATATGAATAATAAAAGCAAGAAATTTGAAGAAATCTGAAGGAAAAAAATTCTTTTTTTTATTCCCATTTCAAAAAGTAAACAAATATTCTCAATGTGCAAACTGTAAACGGTCAAACATCTACTGTGGGATTTGAGTATGGAATTCTAGGTGCAGGCTCCCAGTATTTCCTACCTTGTTTTATTATATTTGCATTCACTGTGGGAAATACGCAAAGCTCCGCCTTTTGTGTATGGAAGGTGTTTTCTACACTAGGGAACGCTGCAAGCTCGGGACTGCCTAAATTTCCGGGTTACTGTTTCAGTTGTATTTTAAAGCCATTTGGCATCATTGTGTTTTGAGATTCTTGCAAACAATGTATTTGATTACTTATTACTTATGTTTAAAATGCTAACAATACTTGTGTTTACAATACTAGAAGTGTTAACACTAACGTAAGATGGTGCACAGCTTGTAACACGAACAAACAGTAATGAACAAATGGAAAGAGGCCAAAAAAGCGAGTTATTCAAAATCCAGCAACCATGTCACCTTTTTTAATAATAAATAACAAAATAACTAAAACACATTTTCACTCCAAACTCCCCAGAATTACATAATAACAATAATATCTTATGAAAGACGGCAGATTTGAGCTCAGAAATTATCTACTTTATTTCTTTTATTGAAAACAAAATTATCCGTTTGAAAACATCGCCTATCAGAATAACATGTAGTAAGCAGCTGCAAACTTTTTAACCGGAACTAGAGTAGATCCCGAGCTCGAGATTGTTATTGTTTACATTTCTATTCGCGATCGCAACGCTCGAGTACGCCGTTTAGCGGGAGCCTGTAAATATCAGACATTAATTTATCACGTTTTCATTTAGTTCCATCAAAATCATTGACTGAATCAGATGCCATTTTTTAGCAGCAAATAAGAAACAAAATTTCCCTAAGGAAAAGGCCGAAGAACTTGAAAAAAATCTCCAGAATATTAGTAAATCTTTCAGGAACAGAACACGCCGAACATTTGAAGAAAAATTCCTCAATAATTTTTAATTTCTATTATCAACAAACTTGCAACTGATGACTTCCGATTTCGGATACTGTTACAGATGTGTGTATTAAGGTAAAATGCATTTCTTTTGTCTTCAATTCATTACGAATTAAAGTGAAGTCAACATTGCTTTCGTCATTCCAGTGAATAAATATGAATTCAGAACATACAGAATTGTAATAGTTATAGCATATTCTTCTTCGTTATAGAATAGTATATATTTCTGTATCCATATGGATGGGTGGTCTAATGTAAACAATAACAAGCGTCCTTAAACCGGAAGAAATTTAGAAAATTTCCGCTGTATCCCTCCGCTTATGTTATGACTACGAGGCGATGTATAAATAAGCCTAATATTCTATGCAGGGCCGGGATAGCCTGGTCGGTAGGGCGCTGGGCACATATCCAAGAGGTCGTGGGTTCAATCCTCGCCGGCCGAAGACTCCCCGTGTAGTAAATGGTGACTGATGCACGTTAAATCTGTCGAGTCTCAAAGTCCTCCATGTTCCCACAACAAATCAATACCTCTGGGGGTGCTGATCCAGAAGTTTCCTTGTCTTCTGGATTGGTTCAAAATTACAAGGCTACGGAGTTGAACGTAAGTAGTCGTAAACCCATGAAATTAGGTCGGCTGTTCAACGACGGTTATAAAATAAAATGAAATATTCTATGCAGTTTTGTTATTGTAATTTGGATTCAAATCTAAACATAATTGTACCATTCATAAGAGCTTTCAGAAATGTATTGATTCTCAGAGATCGTAAGGGCAAAAAAAATTTTGGAAAGTTAATATCTCATTGTGAATAATTCTTAAGGTTTGCCATGTTTTGTATTTTATCCCTTATTTGGCTACATTTGAACAAAATGTCGCCAAAAATATCTTTAAAAATATCTTTTTAAGTTAACCTAATTGGAAAATATTAAAATGATTATAATATTAATATGATAATGCTGAAGTTTAAAGGCTGAAAAAAACATGAACTCGGTACATGTTAAATATTGCAAAAGATATGATGCAATAATATGATGGCGCGTTTTTTCAATCTGCGGCGTAAAAATATATCGGAAGCAGTAACCCGGGAGTCTTGAAAGAGCAATTTTACCACTAGCGCCACCACCCTTAGCTTTACACGATCACCAATCCATAATTCGGAAAACAACAATAAAAAATTATCCAAGTTACTTCAAAAAGTGCCATTTGTGCTGATTCTTAATTAATTTTAATCGTTTTCTTGGTAAGTATTTTTTAGTTTTGAAAGAATAAGTTCAACTAGAATTCAGCTATTCTGTTTTTAGCTACATATTCAAATTCATATCAATTATAAAATTTTGCTGTGTAGTATGTTATCTAAAAGTAATGAAGGGATAAACTGTATCTTTTATTTGAGAATAAAGTTTTCAAACAAGGAATTATAAATCAGGAAATAAATCAAGGAATTCTCCGGGAATTATAAATCAGGTAAGTGCAATGATTTTTACAATAAAAAATTTGCTTGTAAATATTTTTTTTTCTTTTGATGATGGTTCTCTACAGAATGGTTTTTTATGTCTGATTAAGAACTATAAGAATAATAAAGAAAGAAACAATATGAAAGTTTTTATTTCAATGTAAAGAATTCTTAAAATCGTTTTTTTATCCTAAGAATTCTTTATTTTCCGTTTTTTAGTTTATAGTTTTTGATAAAAATTGTTCTCAAAATACTTTTTTTGAAAAATTAAATGGTATAGCATTATGTGTTTATGTATATTTCTTGTATATTCCAATGTTTGAAGTAATATGATTCAGAAAAGCATGGAATAAAAATTCGGTACTTACGTATTAACGCCACCGCCGCTACAGATTTGGTGGTTTTTAAGTGCCGCCAATCTACACTTAAAATTTTTGCGACAATTCATAAAATAAAACACTTTATTTAAAATCAAAATAGTTAATCGGATTTCGGTGGGAAATGAGCCGATATAGAGTTTAGCATAGATTCAAAACAATCATATCGCCATTTGAACTCTGTTAAATAAGATTCCAAATGAAATAACATTTCCAGAACGTACGTTTACCCAGATAAAGTTTTATGTTGTGGGAATTGGTACATTTTCGTTTTTTCGGTAAAATATTTCCCTCCTGAAAAAATAAAATTGCATCTTGTTTTGTTTTTGGCAAATCCCAAAGACGAATTTTCTTAGCACTAAAAATGGCGACAAAAAAGAATTGTTTTTTTGATTTTGTTTCGTCAGTATTCTTTATTTTACGTTTCTTAGTTTCTAAATAATGATTTTTATTGAAACTTGAAATTTTTTGATAAAAATTGTTGTCAAAAAACTTTGTTTACAAAATTAAATTTCATAAAATTATGAGGCTTATGTATACAAAAGTATACATAAGCCTCATTTTAATTTTCGAAGTAATATGATTCTTAAAACTATAGAATGTAAAGTTTAAATGGGCCTTTCATGTTATATCATTAAATTTAATAATACTATTTCTCGGGCATTAGGTTTTAACTCTTATAAGAATATACATATTTTTTTTCTGTTAATGTACAAATATTTTTCCGATGTGTTTTGGATATTCCTTCTCTAATAAAAAGAGATACCATTTTGTTTTCGTTTGCATAAGAAAGAATATCAAGCATTTTTCTTTTTTAAATTTAATTAACCACAATAAAGAAGGAACGTTGCAATGCTACGTGCTACATTAACGACGTCTCTAGAGTAAGTTCAAGTTCATATAGAAATCGCAGGTATTAGTCTCATACAACAACGCCCCCTATAGTTCGTTGCGATCGCGAATTGAAAACACCATCCATTGTCAAGTGTGCTTCTTATTATCTCTCGGCTTTCGTGCCTACTTTGCAGTTCTTATAGATTTTTTATTTTTGTTGGCAACAGCCAACCTAGTTTCAGTTTTCGTATCGTCTACAGCCGATCGGTAAAACCTGTCAAAATGTCAAACAAGAATGGAAGAAATGCGCTTTCAGAAATTAATAATGAAATTTTGACTGTGTACGAATATTGCTTAGCTGCTGGTCTCACTCATGATGAGATAGTTGAGAAGGCAAAGCCATTAATTTTGCCCGTACAAAAATTAGAATGGAAAAGAAAGTTTCTGATGCTACTTAAGATTGGCATATGCTGTCTTGCCATTTCATACACATTGAGTTCTGACACAGTTTCGAGATCTTTTTTGACGAATACGAGATATTTTATGTTTAAGGTAATAATTGCTGAGTTTAATAAATTCTGATATATGCCTTAAAAATTTTATAAAAATAATCACCTAAACCGGTTTTAATAATAATAATAATAAATCGTACACATTATAAATATATTACCAACTTTTTTTCTTGCAACAAAAATCTTCATATTAATTACTATACTGTTTTTTTTTTCACACACACACATATATATATATAACGGAATGAAAAAAATATATACTGAGAAATTTTTTTTTGCTACTATTTTATTGAAGTTAACAAATGACTCACTGAAAATAGTTATTAAAGTGTTATAATTGAAAAAGTTACAGAATGTTTCGTTATTTTTTAATTGTAGTATATTAAGTCACACGATTAACATAAAATTTTAGTTTTATAAACATTCATAATATTAATTTTAAAAATTAAAATCATAGATGTTTTTTTCAGAAAGATATTTATTTCAGTTTTATTTTTTGTAGATTTTACCATTTTGGGACTGGACTGAATTATATTCTGAAAATTGTTTATTGGAAAATCCATTCTATTCAAATGAAGAAGTACTTATCTTTGATTGCAAGGTACTGTAATAAAAATTTGCAATTTTGAATCTATGAATTATTAAAAATATTTAAAAATAGATATTTGATCATAACTGTTTAACTTTATTTATTTTCCTTAATTTAAATATTTTCTTATATAATTTTCTTAATCTTCATATTCCCTTAATATTTTCTTATTGTATCATAGACTTCATTAATTTTCACATAAAAGAATTAATAAAATGTTTCCACTATTGATCAACTTCAAAGTGGTCTTTGTTAATTTTTGTCACACTTTTCCACACAATTTCATTTTTAATGAAAACACTAAAGTATTTTAACCAATTTCTTCATTAGTGCCATTTTTAACTTTATACTGGTAATAATTCATTCATAAATTAAATATGTTGTTGTTTTTAATGCTACTTGCCAACCAGCAAGCCCACTTGGTGAAACCAAGTAAATTTAAGACAGAGGGTGTGTTTGTATTTCAGTGGTGCCATCTATGGGCAAGAATACAATTTCAGACACACACACTTCACAGCCCATTTATAGGGTGAACCCATTCATACATCCACTATTTGTAATTTTTACCTGAACCAAACAACCATCAACCTCTAATTCAGTACCCCCAGAGGTATTGATTTGTTATGGGAACATGCAGGATTTCATGACCCAATAAGTTTAACTTGCACCATTTACTATACAGGGAGTCTTCAGCCTGATGGGGATCGAACTCACGACCTCTTGGACATGGGTCTAACCAGCCTACTCCCGCCACAATTATAATAAAGCAAGATGTGTCTTTAGAGTATATTCAATATTTTGCCATTTTTTTCTTAATATTTTAGGTATGTGAAGATGTTTTTGATGTGGACTATTTAAATCGGACTTCACCCGAAGAGATCTCACAATATTACATGCAAAGAAATATTCCAGTTATTGTAAGAGATGCAATGTTTGATTGGTCTGTCATGCAAGATTCTTTCAATATTTTAAATATGACTGAGGTAAGATTAAAAACTTTTGGTTGAATGATTTTTAATTCTAACTAGACAGTATAGTAAACAAGGGTCAAAGTATTTACTTATATATTTTATTTTTGAAGAACTTTTTAAACAGAATTAAATTTAAAAGGGGTTTAATTTTTTTATGTTTAGTGTACTTTAGGTGTTTTTAATAGATCCTGATGTAAAAGTTATTTATTAATATTAGTTCTTTAAAGATATTAAAATAGGGGTGATGATAACAATTATGACTCAAGACTTTTTATTTCAAAAACATGTGATACAATAGGGAGAAAACGCATTTTCCTCCCTATAATAAATCATTTTTATTATTTTGTCTTAAGTAACTTCCCTAATACATATCTATAAATCCTTCAATAATGTTGATTTCATTCTGTAAATTAGGCAAAATATTGAGATTAAAATGTACTTAGCATAGTTTGTTATTTCTGATTTCCTGATTACAAAAAATTTATAGTGAAATGCTGAGAATTTTTTTTTAAATTGAGTTAATATTGCTTAGTATTACAATTACTACAAATAGAGTTCTTGAGAGAAAAAATAAACTGAAAGATAATCTAAAGGGTTTTTTTCCAATTTGGTGGTTGTTTTCTTTGTTTAATTTCCCAAAAAGTAGAGGCTGACAAAATTTTGGTCTCTAATTTACACTAATATTGCAATTCTATCATATGAAAAAAATATATGAATTTTAGTGAGCAATAAGATTTTAATTAAGATTTAATTAAAATACCAAAAATCTCAAACTGAATCGAAAATATAAAGGTAAACATAGATATGATACATTTACTTTTAAACATATGATGTTAATTAAAGCCTGTTTTACATAACATTCACATATATTATTGTAAAGTTTTTAGAGTGCATTAGTTTAATTAAATGTGTAAACTCTGTGAATAGTGTTAAATAAAGTCTTTAAAACAAAAAAATATTATAAAAACTATGCAAGAAATATGATAATTAAATATTTTTATAGGGTTTTTATCATCTGGATGAAGATGTTTGCATGTTTCAGTCTAACTTAAATGTTGAGAATCATCACATGCTTTTTCAAAAACTACTAAGTCAAGATCTTCAAAAGTGGTATGCACATTGGTAAGATCAGCTATTTATAATGAAAATCATCGTAACAAAACTTTTAATATTATTTTAATTTAATTTTACTATATATATATATATATATATATATATAACTCCAGCACATCTATTCTTTCATCTAAATACTAGATGCATCACTAAAAAGACTCTATTATTATAAAATAAAGTGGGCCATCTAATTAATTTTAAATGAAATTAACTTTGAATTATTCAGAAAACTTTAAATAAAAAATTATTAAGTACATACAATGACTTCTAGTTAACGGAACTCTTTTTAAGTGTCGGATCTGAAGTTAGTAAATTCAATTTTGTGGTTTCCGTCATTAAGTAATGGTAATTATGTACTATTAAAAACGCTTAGTGTCTAGATTGAATTGAACCAATTTCTTTATATTTATACATTTTCTTGGCTATTACAGAGATGCCAACTGCTCTGGATACGCCAAAATAATTTAAAAAAAAGGGTAAATAACTACAAAGCAAATTTTGCAAATATTTGAATATTTTTGCTTGCTTTTTAAAAGGTATAGCATGACATAAGTAGTATAAACTGGTGAATTCTATAAGCCTATGAATTATTTAGAAATAGTGGTTGATTAAAATCTACTAAATTGAATTTATTAAACCAAGAATCACAATTGATAAACTACCACTTTAAAAAATATATTTGCTGTCCGGAGCAAGTTGGCATCGCTGCTATTACACCAAAGTAGTTTTTTTTTCTTTTTCTATAAGTTTTCAGTCTGCAATAGATGTGTTGTTGCAAGACGTGGGTTAAATTAAAATTTTTAGAATACATTTTTGAATGGGGACAACATAGTTGTTTAAATTGAACAAGGACCAGGTGTGCATGTCACATCAGTCCTAAACTGTGTGGAAAAAATGAAATGAAGGATAGTTTTTTTTAATATTTTATTCAGCTCTTACCTTTAAATTTGTATATGTGGACATCCCTTATCATGCTTTACAATTGGTATTATTGTTTCTAAGGATGAAAATAATAAACTTCATAAATTAAAGAAAGGTTTTGGAAAGAAGAAAAATAAAGAATTAACCTTAATCAACAATTGTAGAAAATTCTTTTCATGGCAGGTTAAATAAATAAAGGTTGCAGACCGCAAAATTGAGACTTCTGATTTGATTTAAGATATGTTGTAACATTTTAATAGACCAATAAAAGCCTATGTCACGGTATCTATCTCAAATCAGAAAAACAAATATTATGGTTTATATTCAATTTCATCAATTTAGAACAATAATTAATATTCCATCAGTATAAATTTTACAGATTAATTGTTAGTTACGCGTAATTTCAAATATATTCCTCTTTTTTTTTTTCAGTATGTGTTAAGTACTATAGATTGTTTAAACCATATAACACATTTAATTAATAAAATCATGAACTGTATTTAGAAACCTTTATAAAAGCATCTTTTTTTTTCAATTAAGATAATCTAAGATATTATTTTAGGGGAATTTACAAGTATATTAGCTTAATGAATAATTTACACAAAAAATTAAACATGGTAAGAGCTACTAAAGAATTAAAACTTAAATGCAAGTATGGATATAACTTTTTACAACTACAATGTTTTTAAAAATCCTATTTTTTAAACAGTAAAACTAAAAATTAATTTTATCTACCATATTTTGATAGGGCAAAAATGTTTAAAACTATTTTCCAAACATTGCATGACGAGCTGAATATTTCTCCATCTTTACATACTAGTCATTTGATCCTCCTACTAGTGTAAAAAAATATCTTTGTTTACCCCTGCGATTATATATATATATTAATCAATAATTTGAATGTTTAACCACAATAAAATTTACTTATTCTTAATTACATTTTTTCTCATAAAGGGAAAACTGTGAAAAATCTACTCAGAAATTTGTTCGGAAATTTTATGCAAGACCATATTTTCTGCCAGGAGTTGTGCAGATGACAGAAGCAAATTGGATTCTTATGTCTTCCAACTATATTGGAAGGAAATATAAAAAAGTAAGTATATTTTTCTGCTTTTCAAAAAAGATCACAAAATTTGTTCTTTTTATCAAAAACATTTTTTTAAAATCATATGTCAAATAAGACTGTTCCTCATCTTCTAATATTAAAAGTAATTTTAATAATTTCAAATTCGTAACATTTAATCAATGCATTTTTATGTTTTGATAACTAACAAAAAAAATTTATTTACACAAATATATACATAAATGTAAAATAGAGTAATTAATCAACAGGTTTCAGTTTCTTTTTCTTCTTCTTCATTGAACTTTTAGTTGAATGAGCATCAGAATTATCAGTTTTTTTCAACTTTTTCTTTTCACGAGAAGGCTCATTTTCACCTTTTCTTTTCAGGAAAGTTTTATTATCCCTATAAAATAAATATCGTGAGCAAATATTTTTTTAACAAGCGCACTTTTAAATTTAATTCAACCATAAATTATTTACATAATGAGCAAGGTATTATGTATCACAGATTTCATTAATTCCATAGTTATCCATTTATACTGGCTAAACTAATTTAATAATGGCTTTTATGATCAATGCAGCCAGGCTAACTACAGGTTATTATGAAAATTGAGAAGTTAATTAACTTTACTGATTATCTAGTCTACAAATGTGATTTTGCTTACATAGTCATATGTTACATAGTTTACATAGATTTTTTTTAATTGGAATTAAATTAGTTTATAGAAGTGAGTCTCAACCACACAGATAAGCAAATAATGTATGTGTTTAATTATGAGTGTCTCTTAATGACATATGAGCAATGATCAGAATAAAAAATACTCATTGTTTTAACTCATTTTAGATTGATGTGATGCCTTCTGTCACAGTTATGTGGGTGGCTCAAATCAGAGGTTATAATAATATTCAGTTCCTACCTAAAAACCCTTGTCATACTACATGCAATGTAATTGAAGATACACTTGAAGAAGGAGAAATCGGTGAGTAGAAAATGCAACATGTAGTATATTTTTTTTATTTTATCTTTACTGTATTCTTATTTGTAAAATAGTGTTACAGAAACATTATTAAGCAACAAATTTAATAACTATGATAGAATATTACATATTTTAGTATGAAATAATCAAGCAGATAACAGATATGATAGGTAGACTTTGGATTCAAAACAAAGGATTATCAGAAAAACTATTTTAACTTTCATAAAATCAATCAAATGTGAAATATTAAATGTGATAAGTCTTTTTTATTTCTAAAATAGCATTAATAGTGCTCATAATATATGAAGATCAAGGGGAAAGAACGGTTTAGGTCCATCTTTCAGAAAAAAGTCCAATCCTCCTCAATAATAGTTTTCTCTTAGAATCAGTTTTCATGGACATTTACTATTCTTTTCTTTTGATCTTCATACATAATGCTATTTTTCTGTAACTATTGAAATTTACAATCAATCATGCTCTGTAATTTTTTATAATTTTTGTTCTGCTGGAAATCGTAATAAATAAAATAATACAAGGCGAAAAAAGCACAATAAACATGAAATATACTAAAAAAAAAAATATTAAATCAGTTCCTTTGGGTTAGTTTAGGAAACCCATAAGTTAAACTGCTTTTCAATTTTGAAATAGCAAATGAAAAAGGTAGATAATTTGATATATTTTTAGAAATATCTAAAGTCAAAATGCGTGCAAATGCAAAATTTTAAGAAATGTTAGGTGCACAGATTATGAAAATTGGATTTTTTTTTATTTCCTTAAAGTTAGTATAATGTTTTATTTACTGTTGGGATTCAAAGTCTCAATGAGAAAATGTTATATTTTATTTATGGTTTCAACAACCTCTACAGAATAAATAGATCTTGAAAACTTTAAGTTGTTAACTCTATGCAAATATTGATTTATGGCAACTTTTCCCATTAAAATTTTTGTTAGATGTGACACTAAAAATTTTGGTTCAGCTGAACTTCAATTTCTAAAAATAATTTTTTCCCTTTATTTATTGCAAAAAATAATTAAAAATAAAATTTATATATATTTTTTTCATGATGATCATTAAAGCAAATCAACATAAGAAAATTTTGAGTGCTATCATTATTAATATTGCTTTATGAGTTTACACTTTCACTACAATTTTATGCCCAATTCAAAATTAATTTAATACATAATTTATATCTCATTCAACACATTTTCAGCCTTTCTTACTCATAACAAAGTTTTTAATAACATAAAACAACAATGTTCATTTAAATGTAAGATAGATATTTTATATTAAAAATTAACAGTAATAGATTATTTTTTTGGGAGAGGGGAAGATTACAAAGTTTGAAAAAATGCAAGTAATCTAGTTTAACACGTTTAGAATAAATGAATGTTTTGAATGATATAAAATTTTTTGTATTTTATTTTAGCTTTATTCAGCCCAACAGTGTGGAACTTTTCATATTTACCAGGAGAAGGTACTGAAAATTTAGCAATTGCAGTTGGAGGGTTAGCAATATGATATGAAACAACGGTAGAAATTACTGAATCTTGTCTGGTGGTTAAATGAAATGCCAAATATTAACTGTCTGTACGAAATAATAAATGGGTTTTAAAATGCCTGAAGTATGTTGTTGATGAATTACAGGTATTATATTCTTAAAAAACTTTCTCTTTTCAACTTAGAATAAACTACAGTTCTGAAAAAAAAAAATGGATAAAGTTTAATATGAGGGCATACAAACTGAAATTATTAAAACAGATCACAACAAGTAAAGAAACAAGACTTTTCTTCTTCGTAAGTAGAAATATTTGAGGAAAACGTTTATCTATTGTAACATTGCATTATTAATTATGCTTTTAAAAGCAGAGTTCTGGTAAATTTGAACAAAAATTTTCATTCCAAATATTGTTATTTTATTGAATAACATAAAGAAAACCAAACTATTTTTTTTGGCAAGCAACCCCAACTATCTGGAACAGAGTGTACTAGAAAGTGTTTTTTGTAACACACAGTTGGCGAAATGTGTTCATTTTTAAAAGCTACTGCTATGTGTAAAGAGTTTAAAAAGTTCAATCTGTTTAAATAACAAAGTGCACAGATTATACCCCCTCCTTATGCATACCTGCCAACTCTTCCAGATTTTCCGGAAGATTTTATTTTCATATTTAAAGTGGTAGCAATACTCGTGTTATTCCAATTAACTTTTTGAATTATAATGATAATTATAAATGAGTTTGACCACCACTACATATAAATAATTACAATAAATATATAAAAGCATAATAATCCTTGTGCAATCGAATTTCAACGGGATCAAAATATAAATATATTTTTGAGTCAGATTGTTTTTCGTTTATTGTTTTACAACCACTCTGAAAATCCATTCTCGGAAAGAGTAAAAGTTGGCAGGTATGCTTATGTCTATTTATGAAAACCATGACTGAATTAAAATTAGATACTCCAAGAATAATATTCAGCCTCATATAAACATATGATTTAGAGTTAAATTAAAAAAAAATTGAAATAAAAAATATTGTCAGCAGAATTTTGCTCTTTCATTGAAATAAAATTTTATATGAAATACTATTGAAAAACTCTAAAACTGATTAGAGCAATTTAGACAAGGCTGAAACAGTGGAAATAGTTCCTAAGTGCCTAAAAATGATGAATAATCTACCATATTTATTGCACAATGTGCCTTTCCATGCTAAGAAATAATAGAGTTGTTACACAGATTTACTTTCTAAGTTAAGTGTTTGAGAACAAAAATTTAAGTATAAGTATATTTTATTAAATGAAAAAATGTCAATATTAAAACAGAATATAATAATTACCTCTTTTTACCAACTTTCCCAATATCATAGGCAGTGGAAGTGGATATTTTTTCCCTTTTTATCGGTCTTACAATATCATTTTTCTTCTTCCTGCAATTAATATCAATCCAATTTAAAATCACAATATTTAGATAAAAACTCTTAAGCCTACTAGTTAGAAAGATTTAAAACTAAGACATTTCAGCAAACTTATGGTTATGAAAATTTAAATTAAAAAGAAGCAAATATTAAAAAAAATATGTTTATAACCTTTAAAATAATACCTAAAAATAAAAAATTCATGATTCTTATGGGTTATACTGATATTGTAAATATTTAATAATGTTAGAAGTTTATACTAATAATACTATACTTACTTTTTAGTTTTTAGACTCATGATATATGATGGTACTTCACATCCAGCATTTTTAATCACTTGAGCAATACTGAAAAATCATATTAATTAAACTTTAGATTCTACAACTTCAATAAGTTTACTGAGAAATTTTGAAATATGTATGTAATATAATAAATAACTTCAATAAAAAAAAATCTATCTCTTTCTATACATAATAAATGTATGTTTGAACTATCATTGGAATAAAAGTTTTAAAGAAAGGGAAGTTTCAGAACAACACAGAATCCAAAATTTTATTCAAATGATTTTGCAAAGTGTGAGAATATACAAATTCAAATTTAATTACATAGATTAATATAAGTTTATTCATTAATAATATAAATATAGCTGCCTACGTAATCAGGAAAATATCCAGTTAATTTTACGAATTATAAATTTCATGATATAATAAACAAAATATTTTTCATAATAAACAAAAATTAATTAAATAATAAACAAAATATTTTACATGTAAGGAATTTTATTGTCATCAAAATACAAGAACTTTATTGCACTAATATCTATAAGTGGTCTGCAATATTTTCCATTTAAGAACAACATTAAATGAACTTGAAATGTTTTTTTTCTTTCAATGTTAACTTATTTTGAATAGTAATAGACATTTATTTTTGAGAGTTGCATTTTTTAATTAATTTAAAAAAGGAGTTCTAGATAAAAATAAACAGAAAAGTTTAGAATAAAAAAAAAGGAAAGCTTTAAATTGATTACTATAAATGAGGTTCGCTTCATTATATATGAGTAATACTTATTTAAATATTCACACAAGCAATCAATTGTGTAAAAATTCTATTTCAATAGGGATTTTTTTCTCAGGAAACTAACTCAATTTTAGGGAATTTTCTAAAATGAACAAAACTCAGATGAGTTACTAGTAAACCAAGACAAACTGGCAAAATCCAGTAGTCTACTGGTAAATTCAATAAGGTTGGTAGCTATGAATAAATTTTAAGATTAATAATATAGATTTTATTAGGAATAAGAAAACCAATAATAATTTATTTTGATTTTGTTTGTAATCTTACTAAAAAAAATTAATAACCAAATAAAAATTTACTTATTCAGTAATACTTGGGGGCTGTATTCTAATTATTAACTTAAATTTATTTAATTTAAAACTGAATTTCATAAATTATCCAGTCATTAGCATCCAATGAGACTCAATATTGATTGAACATAAAGTTTGATAATACAGGTAATGAAAGTAATGAAGGTAGCCATGCTGTGCCTAACTCAATATTAAAATTTAAAAATTATTGATATAACTCTTCATAATAAAACCAAACAATACTAGAAACTATCTGGTACAAATAGGAGAAAAATCACTTCAGTCTTGTGGAATGAGTGTTTACCTTAAGAAGATAAGGTAAACACTCATTAAAGAATAATTAAAAAAAACTATGAAAAAAACTAAATTGGAAATATTTTAAAAGTACATAAAATGAATCAGTAAAATAATGAAAACTTTTTAATTCGATTTTGAAGAATTTTAGAATTTACATAGTGAAAAAAAAATTAGAACCTTTTCAAATTTTCAACATCATCTGTGGTGAAAAAAGTTATAGCTTTTCCTTCTTCTCCAGCTCTTCCAGTACGTCCTGTTGTAGAGAAAAATAAATAAAAAAATATTTCAAATTTACAAAAAAGATTCACTCAGTAAAAGATAAAGTAAAAATAGCAATGAGATCTGATAGTAGGCGGGATTGAATTAACTTAAACATAAAAAAAAAAAAAAAAATTACACATTAAATTAACTATTTAGATTTTTAAAAAACATTGACTGTTTCATTAAAAAAAAAAAAACCAAACTTAAATTATTACCTAAAAATACAACATGAATGTTGAGATTTGTAACACATAGTGTTAATTAGTCTTTAATAATAATGTGTAATTTTAGTATTAAAAGTATTTATTATTATTTTTAAAGAAAAAAAAAATAGTAACAGCTATTTAGCTGCCAAATATACTGGTATATAGCCAAATCAGTATTGGGGAGCACAGACCTATTCCAATGATTTTAAAATGAGTAAAATAAGAAAAAGTCTTATTTTATGTTTAACTTCCTTTAGCATTTTATTTTTATCTTTACTTACAAAAAATGCCACAAAAATAAATTTTACAAAAATCTTTGCAAAAAAAAGGACAAAGTTTAATTTTTTAATAAAGTAAATAAATCTATTAACAAATAAATTAATTTTGATCACTTAAAAACCTGTATTTATATTTCTTATTTATTGCTCTAAACAAAAAAAAACAGATCTCTAGATTCCAGATAATTTAACAAAATGACACATAGAAGATACTTAAAATTCATGAAATTGGATTTTTATTGTAAAATTACCTATCCTATGAATATATGCTATAGCTGTAGCTGGGAAATCATAATTGATAACTAGATTAACTCCTTTGAAATCAATTCCTCTTGCCATTAACTCAGTACAAATCAGGACCCAAATTTTACTGGATTCAAACTTTTCAACAACAGAATCTCTTTCATCTTGTGGAAGATCAGCATGTATAACTCCAACTCGTTGACAATAATAAACAACTTCAGAATAGAGTTCCTTGGCTCGCTCTTTGCTTTGTACAAAGATGAGTGCGGGAGGCATGAACCCCTAAAAAAATTATATGCAAATAATAAAATATTAAGAAAAAAGTAATTCAGTTTCTAAGTTTTGAAATGGCATTTCACTGACATTATATTAACTTTCTGACAATTTAAAGACATATGTAGAAAAAATTATCTGAAAATTTTTTTTTCAACATGCATTTTTTTTTTTAAGTACTTAACCTATACCTGCAAAACATTGGAGAAATAAAATAGTGAGATTTTACGAGCAACATTTTTTAGGTTACAAGCAAAGTTTTGATACATCACGCATAATCATGTAAGTCAAAAAGAGAAATTCAAAATAGGAAATTATATAAGCACTTACATTCAGCAATGTCAAAAATATGTATATAAATCTTTATCTAAAGATTTTTTCCATATCATTATTAATAATTACTTAAACTATTAACACTCAACATACTGCAGTACTGGCAATAGCACTATCTGTTGAGGAATAAGAGAAGTATTTTTGCCATCAGCAGATATTTTATCATCAAAATTTTACTTTTTTTAAAATTTTTTCAACAAATATGGAGAAATTTGAGAATATATAGGTAAAGAGGAAATAGTCTTAAAATACAGGAATCTTCATTAAAAAAACAGGAGACTTAGCATGGATGTTAACTGCTTTTGTTTTTGTACATGAAAGACAGTCACTTTTATGCCGTAACATTTATAAAATTAAAAAAGAGTAAAAGATTTTTTTAATCTAATTCATTTTTTCTCCCAATCAATACATAAAAGAATATATATATATATATATATATATATATATATATATATATATATATACATACAGTGAAACCTCCAGTTACGGACACTCCTGCAAAACAGACGCCTCTCAATACGGACATATTTTTTAATTCCCCGGGAATCTTCTATGAATAAACCATTACGTACATTCTCCGCAAAGTGGACACTCCCGTAACCGGACAGTCATTTTGGTCCTGAAACGTTGTTTTTTATCTCTATAAACCGGACACTACTTTTTCTAAATAAATTGCAAGCTAAAAAAAATGCAACTCTTCACCATTTTTAAAGCATGTAAATAAAACTTTTTGCCTTAAATATTGTTAATCTATTTCACCACCGAAAAATCAATCTTTCTCCTGTCACCTTGCCTTATCTTTGTAAAGAAAGGAGAGAAAATGGTACTGCACTCCTGAAATAATTCTGACATCGTCATCTTTTTATCTGGACCACACAGGTAATGAGACCCCTTTAAGTTGAAATGACTTCTCTCAGTGCTTCTTCCCCATTGAAAATTTCTTTAATTTTCTTATTAATTTGAAGACTGTATTTAACACAACTGGAGTAAAAAAAAAAGAGAACAGAAGTATAATCTTTGAGGTGTTTATATAAATGAAACATTTATTCAGACACTTGATAGCTGCTCAATTGTGAATCTCCATAGGTCCTCATGACTTACAGGTATGCATTACTTTTTTTTCTGTGAATCATGGGAGGTTTATTTTCCAAGAAAGTATTAACCATGTTCCCTATCAAATGATAAGTAGGTGTAAGGGGATGTGAACCTAATAATTGAAACGGAGTGAGGACAGAAAGCTCCTATTTGGTATCATATGTCTAACTTGAGTATCTATGCAAATAGGAAAATTATATTTATTTATCTGTAGCTACATCCAGAATTATGTATTTATATCAAACTTCTTTATATATTCTTTTTTATCTTTCTTATTGTTTAAATAAATATTCTTGTAGATATTTACAGTATCCTTGTAGATATTATTTAATTATTTCTACATCTTTGAGAGTATTCCAAAAACAATTTACGGTGTTAAATTTCGTTATTAGGATACCCTTCCCGTAAACGGACAACTCTCAAAAACGGACAAATTTTTTGGTCCCAAGAATGACCGCTTAACGGAGGCTTCACTGTATATATATTGAAATAAACTACATATTCCTCCAGTTTTGCATTTTTCAAATTGTCATCGCGTCAAAAACTGTGACATCTATGGCAATAACGATTGATGATAAAACATGGATTTATGATGAAATCTCAAGAATCGGAATCATCAAAGAGGAGTTAGTTATTTGTATGTTTTGAGATTCACATGTCTTAATAAATAATATTGCATTAAAAATAGCAAGATTTTAAAAATTATGCAAAAATTTGTAGAGATAATTGCCGAACAATTTATTAGAATAATTGCATTAAATAGTGAATACTCAGGTGCACAATTTGACTTATGATAATATTGGGATTTTCAGAAATCATGTGGAAATCAACAGCAATAACCTTTAAAAAAAAAAGCTATTGAAACGTCGCAAGGATTTACTGCAAATCAAGTGTGTCATAAAGTCATTTTTCAAAGGCATAATTCAAATTTTGCGTATCATAATAATGTAGGAATTTCAAAAAGTATGACGAAATCAATTGCATTAACTGCAAAAAAGAGAGGATGAAATGGGGATTTACGATGGTATCAAGTGTGTTGAAACATAAAAATTAAAAAGCATGATTTAAAATTTTCATACCGTAATATCACATTAAAAATTAATTCTATCTAATTATAGCCAAATAAAAAAGTAGGCAAATTTATCACGTTGGTTGAATGATTCTTCAGTTACAAATCTAAATTTGCAACTCCTTAAAATCCAAATTTAAAAGAAAAAATTTTCCTAGCAAATGGGCCTAAACATTTTTGACATTTCGGAATAACTTTTTGGATTATCTATTTTATACTTTTGTGTTTGCCTCAGTAGTTTCTTAGTTTTAGCCAAATTTATTTTTCTTTTCTAGTCTCATGTTCTCAAAGTTTATCTGAAGTTGCGTACTTCTCTAACAAATCTGCTTGAAAAAAGTTGTTATCCCACATGAATGAGAAAAACAGACAGTGCTGATAAAGGTGGAATAAATGTCTCGTTAGTGAGATTTTGTATAAGTAATGAAATTTATATTTTAGATTAGCAGATCTCCAAGGAAATTTTGTCAGAATATTAATAATCAATTCGTGGAAGTCCTTGAATCAATGGTATTTAGATTTGCAGAAGAATCACATGCCTGGTTTTGATAATGGTTGAACTCAATAGAATGTTTTGATCCTTAAATTTGAGAGAATGTTCATAACATTTTAATACAAAATTTATTTTACTGATCACTCAGAAAATTTTAAGAAATTTCCATTAACTGAAAAAGCTTTTTACCACACCATTTTTTTACGCAACACAGATTTCATTGTAAATAAAAATTCTTTTGAACAATAATACTTAAATAATAACGTAATAAAAAATTCTTAAATTATCATACCCCCTTCAAAATGTCTTTCAGAGCAACAAGTTTGCCACCCTCAGATCCAGTGAATTTGAGTTCTTGTTTTATAGTTTCCACTGCAGTGTTCCTACAAGTATACAGGAATAATTATACATTTATATAGTTTTAAATTAATACAGCATAAATAAAATAATTTTAATAAATTATTTTAAATAAAAGAAACAAAAATAATAAGTAATTGAGTATGATTTCCTACTACATGCAGGATAATAAGCTTCACAGTAATTTAAGACAAGATTAATTTACTTATTAAGTGAAGTCTTACTTAAATTTCTTTTCTAAAGAACACATTAGAGCTTATTCAAAAAGGAAAAAGGCAGCAAAAATTTTAACTTTTAATTTTTGGATTTAATTTGAAAATATATACACTGGTTATCATAAATTAAGGAAAATTCACAAAAATCGCGATAACTCAAGAAATTACACATGGAATTTTATGAAACTTACCCACAATATACAACACATAGTAAGGTATTAAACAACATAAAAAGAAATTATCAGACATTAATAGTAGTATAGAAATTAGCACATGTATAAAATAAACAAATTGGAAGTATCGGTTTGCAATAGAAAAAGTACCTTTAATATGGAATATGATTGCCTCTAGAAGCAATACAGCACAAACAGCGATGTGTGATGCTTTCAATTATGCGGTCTATCAGTTCAATAGGAAGTGAGAGCCATTGCTCTTGTAAAGCAGTTGCAAGCGTGGCAAGGGTCTGAGGGGGCGGATTGATGGCAGATACACGCCTCCCTAGAGCATCCCAAACGTGCTCGATAGGATTCAAGTCCGGGGATCGAGCTGGCCACTCCATGCGAGTAATTGTTTCCTGTTGAAGATAATCATCAACAATGCGAGCTCTGTGTGGTCTTGCATTATCGTCCTGTAACAGGAAGCAATCACCAATTGCCCCGGCATATGGGCGCACATAAGCATCAAGGATGTTGTCTCGATAAACCTGAGCATTCACGGTTCCCCTTGGAAAGACATGGAGGTATGTGCGCCCTCCTAAAGATATGCCTCCCCAAACACAGACACTGCCTCTTCCGTATGCATCTCTTTCACGGATGTTTGATGGATGATAACGGGTCCCAGGTTCTCTCCATATCAAATAACGTCTACTGTCACTTTCTAGACTAAACCTGGACTCATCCGTAAAGAGAACAGGCCTCCATTGATCTGACGTCCAGTGGACATGTTGTCGGGCCCACTGCAAACGGTCTCTCCTATGGCGTGATGTGAGCGGCACGCAAATGGCTGGTCGTCTCGCATACAGACCACCTTCGTGGAGCCTTCTGCGCACAGTTGACGTTGACACCAACCTTCCGGTGGCTGCAGCAAGAGAGGATCTAAGATGTGTCGGAGTAGCGGTTCTATTCCTGCGTGCACTTAATGTCAAATATCGGTCATCGGCACTGGTCGTAACAGTTGGCCGTCCTTGACTGAACCTCCTAGATGCCGAATCTGTGGTTTGAAATTGCCTCCAAAGTCTATGAACCACAGATGGACTCACATTTAGCCATCTGGCCACTTCTGATTGACTCTGCCCTGCCTCTAGTCTCCCGATGGCTCTCCATCGTAGTTCTTCAGGCAAATGATGCCTAGAGGTCATTATTACGAATTGGCTATCTCAGATTTTCAATGTCGCAATCACAGTAAAATTTGTGTGCTTTCTCTCAAACTTGGACTTTTATGCTCCAGGCAGATGACGTAAGCCGAGTGCAGCGCCACTAATTTGCATATTGCAATTTTACTCAGCTACTCTTAGTGGACAACATATGCAAATTTTGCACGGTTTGGCTTACTTTTGAAAGAGTTATCGCTATTTTTGTGATTTTTCCTTAATTTATGATAACCAGTGTATAAATAAAATATTTTTATTTTATTATACTTTTTGAAAAACGAAGGAGAAAAAAACCAAAGAAGAATTTTAAAAAACTTACTTGGATCCAACTGCAACACAAACAAGGCTATCCAGGTTCAATTTGCACCACTCTTCAACCTCATGGCTAAAAGTAGCACTGTACATAGCTCTCTTTAATTCTGCAGAGTCACATGCATTATAAATGGTTGCTAGTTGATCTCGAAATCCCTTTTCACCAGTCTCAAACAATTTGTCACATTCGTCCACAACTAACCACTGAACCCTTTGAAATATAATCTCCATTAAAAATTCAGAAATTGTAAAACAAAAAGTAAATTATGGATATAATAATTTTAAGAGTAGACTAAGTAACTCCTTAAAATCTGAATATGTAATAAAAAGGAGTTCTCGATAGGAATAAAAAAGGGCAAGGTGATTCCTAACAGAAAAGGGCACTTTGAGTTTTGAAAGGGCACTCACTTATCATCATGAAAATTTAATAACTGAATTTGATGATCAGCAATTTTTGAGTTACCGTTTTATCTGTATATTTCAAAAAATATTTTTCACTCATTATCTAAAGAGAAAAATTTGTAGTTTATAAATAATAATTAAAGGCGTGCTTAAAGGCTATCTTTGTACATGCATTTTTTTGCTTCAAAAAACAAGAAACAAAAATTTTTTTTTGATAAACAGCTTAAAAGATATTTTCTATAATTTACACCGAAAATTATTTTAAAAAATTATCCAAAAATATTTTTATTTAGAAAAATAGTTTTAAAATTTAAAATCACTAAAAAAATTTATTAATATTCCCCCTTCACTAAAATAAGAGACCATTGAGAATAATCCTAAACCATTTGAGAATAATCCTAAAAAAGTAAATATTTGTGATAGGAATCAGAATTAAACCTATGAACACGAATAATTGCACCAGTGTGTAATTATTATTTAGAAACACTGAATAAATTTTTTTCAAAACGGAATCTGAATAAAAAGCTTAAGGGATTTTTTCTATAATTCATACTGAAAATTATTAGAAAATAAACATTTATAAGTGCATTAAAAAAATTATTTATTTAAAAAATAATTTTAAAATTTAAAATCAATTAAAAATTTATTAATATAACCCTTTGAAAAAAGAAAAGCTTATAAAAATTTAACTAGTTAAGAATAATCCTAACAAAGTAAATAATAGCAATAGTAATCAGAATTAAACCTATAAACACAGATAATTTTTTTGTGTAATTATTATTTTAACAGTTAATTAATTTTTTTTACAAATAAAATATGAATAAAAAGGCAGTGTTTTAAGGGATGGCAACTTATTTTCATAAAAGGGCAAAGAGGATGCAGTTACAAATATTAAAGGACAGGCAGGACGGGCAGTCTTTCTAAAAATGCTTAGGGAGAACACAGAGTAAAATGCATGCTGTATATACAGTAAAAAGAATATAAATAAAATTTAAAAATAACATCTCAGTGTATTTAAATTAATTCATCTCCGAAAAATGGTCTTTACCTTGAATTATTCAAAGATCCTTTAGAAACTAACCTTGTTTTATAATTGAATGAAAGACTAAATGACAGATAAATTTAAGCTAACTAATTTATTTACAGCATAATCAAGATTCATAAAAATATTTATCACAAAATATTTTTTTAAAAATAGTAGTTATCTGGAATTAAAAAATAACAAATTGAACCTACTTGTTTAAGCTGATAACAGGAGGATCATTTTGAAGTAAATATATCAGTCTGTTAGGTGTAGAAATTAGAATATCTGTAAGAAAAACCAAAAATCTTTACTTAAACATTGAAATAATAACAATACTTAACTTTCTAAATGAAAATTATTCATAACTCAGAGTATTTGCTTCCTGTTAACTTCACACTCATAGATAATCAAAGATATATTACATAATTATAAATCCTCAAAAAATTTATTTTGGGATCTTTAATTAATAAAAATTATCTAAGGAAAAAAGAAGGAACACTTGCATGCTTTTATTTACTGCTTAGTCTTCTTAAAGGAAACTGTATTTAATGCAAAAAAGGTCATAATAATAAATAAATAAATGAAATTAATCTGAATTTTTTTAATTTGCTGGGAACTCATTGGAAAATTTTCACCAAAAAATTTTAACAGTAACAAGTAATAAGAATTTCTTAATCTAAGGGAATCTGAGAAGAAATATATTGTCACATACCATGCTTTTTCAAATACTTTGGACGTTCTTTAACAGAATTGACATCTTCAATAATTAAGGATCTCAGACCTGTGCCCTCAGATAATTTTATACAAAAGGAATGTATCTGTTTAGCTAGTTCTCTAGTAGGTGCTAATACAACAGCTCTGATTCCTCCCTTTACAGGACCCTGAAAGGGAAAAATATTATAATTTAAAAAAACTACCATTAAAAATAAACTATAAAAGCATAAATTAGTGATATAAAATATTGCATCTTTAAATTATTCTCCTTTAAAATTAATTGAAATAAATACATTTTAAGATTTGACTTCTATGTGAAAAACTGAATATTTCTCTATCTCTTAGAATGTTAGTAAACCATTCACATATAAAGGATCAAGCAATTGAAGAGAACAATTAAAAGATTTCTTTGTAAAAGTCTTAACTATTATTGAAAATTAGAGCTCTTTGCAAGAAACATTATAATATATATATATATACAGTGAAACCTCCGTTAAGCGGACATTTATGGGATCAAAAAATTTGTCCGTTTACGGGAAGGGTACCCTAATAACGAAATTTAACACCGTAAATTGTTTTTAGAATATTCTCAAAGATGTAGAAATAATTAAATAATATCTATAACGATACTGTAAATATCTACAAGAATATTTATTTAAACAATAAGAAAGATAAAAAAGAATATATAACGAAGTTTGATATAAATACATAATTCTGGATGTAGCTACAGATAAATAAATATAATTTTCCTATTAGCATAGATACTCAAGTTAGACATATGATACCAAATAAGAGCGTACTGTCCTCAGTCCGTTTCAATTATTAGGTTCACATCCCCTTACACCTACTTATCCTTTGATAGGGAACATGGTTAATACCTTCTTGGAAAATAAACCTCCCATGATTCACAGAAAAAAAAGTAATGCATACCTGCAAATCATGAGAACCTATGGAGATGATTATTCACAATTGATCAGCTATCGAATTTCTGAATAAATGTTTCATTTATATAAACACCTCAAAGATTATACTTCTGTTCTCTTTCTTTTACCCCAGTAGTGTTAAATACAGTCTTCAAATTGATAAGAAAATTAAAGAAATTTTCAATGGGGAAGAAGCATTGAGAGAAGTCATTTCAACTTGAGGGGTCTCATAACCTGTGTGGTCCACATGAAAAGATCAAAAGATGCCGATGTCAGAATTATTTCAGGAGTGCAGTACCATTTTCTCTCCTTTCTTTACAAAGATAAGGCAAAGTGACGGGAGAAAGATTGATTTTTCGGTGGTGAAATAGCTTAACAATATTTTTAGTTATGGATAAGGCAAAAAGTTTTATTTACATGCTTTAAAAATGGTGAAAAGTTGCATTTTTTTATCTTGCAATTTATTTTGAAAAAGTAGTGTCCGGTTTGGAGAGATAAAAAACAACGATTCAGGACCAAAATGACAGTCCGCGCCCGGTTACGGGAGTGTCCGCTTTGTGGAGAATGTTCGTAATGGTTTATTCATAGAAGATTCCCGGGGAATTAAAAATATGTCCGTATTGAGAGGCGTCCGTTTTGCAGGAGTGTCCATAACAGGAGGTTTCACTGTATATATATATATATATAAGTTTTAATAAAAAGTACCTATTAGTTATGCTATAACTAAAACAATTTGATATTTTAATTAAACGTTTACAATTATTGGGTATGTAATTATTACAAACCAATCCCTGTATAAATTAAATGAGCTTGAACATAGTTTTGTTGAAGCTAATCTCATAGTTTTGTAAAAACAAAAACCCACTTAGTCGGATATCAAATGAAGAATAAATCAATCTAGATCAGGAAACATTAAAAAAAAAATCAATTATTTTAAAATGCTCTTCATTGTTTATTTATAGAAACTAAAAATTTAGTAAGATCCAAAAGTACTTGCATATATATAAACATAAAATAAAATTGCATAATTGAAGTATGTTTACTAAACAGCATATTGTTTTAAATACTGCTAATTAAAAATCATCTTTTCAAACTATCACTCTACTTTCATCCATATTTAGTCTCTTTTTTTTCTTTTTTTCTTCCTAATCTGAACATCAAATAGTAATTTATATACATTTCCCTCCCATTATTTCTGGGGATAAAACTTTTATTATCAATCAAATCAAACTTTAAAAAAAATAATAATAATCACATTTATGACTTAATAATATCACGTTCAAAATCACAGCATGACTTAAATCTACAATCATTATTAAAAAAAACAGGAGACTTTTTTTTTCTTTTTAAGGATTTAACTTTCTTAAAAATCAACAAATTCCTTTTTTTAAAAATAAATATAAAAAAATAAAAAGAGAGAGTCGATTTATTAAAGATTTTTATAAATTGAAAAAGGATATGATTTGAGCTTCTGGCTATATTATTGCAGTTCTTATTTTGGAAAGGCTGTGATGCAGGTATCTATTTTATCCCATCTCCGAACATTTTACTTTCATAATAATTTATTATTAGAAGAAAATAACAAAACAAGAGGGTATAACTCATTGTGAACATTTTTTATTATTATTAGATTTACCTTATTATTCTTTTTATTAAAAAGAATCAGATTCGCAAAATAAATATTGTCCCAGAGTCTAACTGAATTTGGGTGTAAGACTTTCTTTCAAAACACACAATTAGTTACCTTCAGATTATGAATCAATGGAATGAGGAATGCTGCAGTTTTGCCAGATCCAGTTGGAGCACAAGCAAGTAGTTGACGATTCTAAAATATAAGCATACCATTGAAAATACAACAGAAATAAGAATTGACATTTAAGAAATGATATCAATGCCTTTAAAAAAAAAAATTCAGCAGCAACTTACATGTATCATTAAAGGTACAGCCTGCATTTGAATTGGAGTAGGTTTTGAATAATTCAGCTTCATAATATTTTCCAATAGTAGAGGAGAAACATCATAATCAGAGATTAGTTGATCAAATGCTTCCATGGGATCTGGAACATCATCACCCACAACATATATTTTATTAACTCGACGGAAATGAGTAACCTGAAGATAGAGAAGAAATTTGAAGAAAAATATATGACATTCTTAAAAATATTTATTTTAGCTGATGCTTTTCAATTCCTGTAAGTGTAAGAAATTTTTCCAAGGTCAGAACTTGGAAAAATTCCTTACACTTACAAGAAATAGAAACGAAGTGCAACTTATATTGGTCAACTTCTCAAGAAGGAAGGATCATTGTTTCTCTTATGATACCCAATATCATATTATTCTTATGAGTACCATGCTATTCACACATTTCCTTTATATTATGAATCAAAGTAAAGATAAATGTAATTAAATTTTTCTTAATTATGCATATTTCTCATACATGTTTAAAATTATAAAATGAACTACAATATCACATTATCTACATATTTCTTTTATATTATGAATCAAAGTAAAGATAAATGTAATTACATTTTTCTTAATATGCATATTTCTCATACATCTTTAAAATTACAAAATGAACTACAATACCACCTTATTTACATTAGATATTTCTATTATATTATTAATCAAAGCAAAGATAAATGTAATGAAATTTTTCTTAATATGCATATTTTTCATGTATCTTTAAAATGAGATTACAAAATAAACTACAACTTGTTAAATTTGATATGAAATAATTAGTTTTTCTTAAAAAAAAAAGATCTGTATATTTTGTTAGTTATGCATGATAATTATTTTTAATAAATAATTATTTAAAATATCAAAACACAAGAACAAATATGCTAGAAAAATTATATTTCATCCATTTCAATCCTTCAAAATTTATTTTGTTATGCTTGTAAACTTATTTGTTATGAAAGCTTTTCACTGTTTTGCACATGGTCAACTCAATATGCTTAGTAATGTAATTGTCCTGCTGAAACTCACAGGTTTTTGAATGCTATGTCCTTTTACCCTTCATTTGTACCACAAAAAATAACACAAAATTTTTTTTGTTGAGGTTTTAAGCTCTGCTGTTATGACGTATTATTATTAACTAAGCATTGGAGAGTTTTAATGATTTTCCCCAAATTTTTTAAACAAATTTTTTTTGATAATATTCCAAATATTCCTGTACTAGTAGAATCACCAATGAATTTATGATTTTCTATGTTGGTTTTATTGCGCAAATAAAGCCAAAATAGAAAAAATAAAAAAAGCATAACAAATTACCTCTTCTTTCCTAATTTTTATCAACTGCATTGCAGACAATCTTTTCTTTTCTTTTTTCTTAACAGGTTTTTCAGTTTTTTCTTTATCAGTTTCTTCTTCTTCATCTGATGAACTATCACTGGAATCTAGAAAATATCATTACTTATATTGTTGTCTAAATGATAAAACTTATTAATAATAGAAAAAACTAATTGGCTCAAACAATACACTTTTCGAGTTTATATTATTGGTAATTTGAACTTAGATTTGTTCTAAATAAATTTAATAAACAGAACAAAAAAATTAAAATCTCCTATTCAATCCCTTAACTAAATAAACAGAACAAACATAGTTAAATGAATAAAATCTAATGACTTAGTCCCTAGTCCCTGATTTAGTCAAATCTAATGATTTGAGGACCCTTAAAGCATCTCAACAATACTTTGTAGACTTAGAAGTGATCACCTTAAGCAAAAGCAAATAAGATTTAAAAATGGAAGAAAAAATTTTCCACCATGTAAATCAGTAACATTTTAGGATCTCCAGAATACATTCTGGTCTGCCTTAACAATACTGAGGGGTATCTATTCCTAAACACATCAATGGTTGCCTCAAATGATATGAAACTTTTGCAATTTCAAGGACCTGGATTAGAACTAAGAGTTGGGACTATGGTAGCAAGTACCACTACTAAACTATTAATGTTTTAGTTAGAACTATCATAATATTTTTTGTTTAAGCAGGACATTCTACACTTGAAATTAAGAAAACAATATAAAACATTTTTGTTTGGCAACTTACTTAAAACATCCATTAACTTTATTTTTGAAGTACTAAAAAAATTAGTACATTAGTTTTAAACTGAAGAATCATACAATAATGAATCTCAGATTACTTTTGAAATTGTTTATTTATTTAAAACATTTAAATGATAAGATTTGATTATTTTGTGTCAGAGAGAGGTATAACATTTTTACAGCATATCTAAGAATTGAGAAAAAGGTTTTAACAAGATAAAATGAAAATTAACCTGATGAACTAATTTCTTTTTCTTGCCTTCTTTTTTCTTCAATGCCACCATTTTGGCTTGCATTCAATTCCTCAAACTTCTTCTTCTTATTCCGCTTAGCATTCTATAAGTAATACAAAAATTATAATTCGATAAAATGAATCTTGAATGTTTCAAGTAAAATCAACAGCTATTTTTAAATAAATGATTTAAATCAAACTTTACTAAAGAGATAAATTATACACAAATTTAAAAAAAAATTTAATAAAATTTCCACATATTTTTCATGTTTCTTGTCATTTTAATGAAAATAATCAAATAAAAAATATAGAACAAAATATGAATAAAAATTTTGCAATTTTTAAGGCAAGACAATTAGTAAAACACTTCTTCCTGCAATGACATCCAAATAATTTATAGTATTTAAAATAATTTTATATTTAAAAATAAATAAAATAAGAAATACTTGAATGATAATGAAGGTATGTAAGATGATTTTTGATTGCAAAACTGCTTAACAAATTAAATTTGTTTAAATTATCAGGGATCTGCCTAGGTTTTTCTGAGAGGTACCTATTTTGTGAAAATTTAGACATAATTTGGGAAAAATTAAAAATTATATAGAAAAATCAACACAAAAATATGGATTTATCGTTTCTTAAGGGATACAAAAATAAAATTTTAAGAAAAAGTATTTTGTGAAACTATCATTTTTCATAAAATTGAATTTGTGAAACTACCGTTTTTCCTAAAGTTGAATTTGTGAAGGTACCGCTAAACGGTAGTAAATTAGGCCTGGGCAGACCCCTGATTATGTTTCAAATTTATACCTGCTTGCACCAGAATAAAGAGTTTTTGAACTTTAAAAAAAAAAAAAAGAAATTTTAAATGTACATAGCGGTTTGTCAGGAAGTCAATACAAGTTAAATCCTTTGAGTAAATTTTCATTTGTGAAGCTTTTCAATTTTAGTTTTTAATACGTCATTGGTTGGTTGTCACTAAAATCTATAAACCTTTTTACTGTAGGTACAGATACCAAAATATTCCCAAGTGAAAAGAAAAGAATCACAAAACTCCTGAAAATTAATCTTTCTAAATTAATAATTTCCTAAAATTAACCTTATAAAATTGTTTAACAAATTATTACAATATAATAACTAACTTTCACAATATTAACTGATCTAGGAAATCTTTTAAATCACGGTCTCAGAAAGCATGCACAATGACCAATTAGCAAGAGAGTCAGTGTTAATTTTATGGCAAAAATATGCAACTGTGAGAGCATCTCTTATTTTGGTGATGTTTAATGCTCATACAGAAAAAACAGTGAAAATGACTAAAAAGAGAGATTCTATTAATATTAAGAATCGAAATAATAGGAAAATTGAAAATATTAAAAGCAGCATAAGCTCCAAGGAGCACCCAATTCCACGCTATAAATCTAAAAGGAATTAAAATATCAATTGAAAAAACGCTTTGGGTAAAATATTTTTCAAAATACACTGAAAATAAGAATCAACAATAAACTAGTAGCGTTAGAGTTTTTAGATTGTGAATTTATGGAGTTTAAATATAAAAAGATTTTTTTACTAGTTTCGGGTGATCGTAACCAAAATTCTCTACTAACAGACGAAGCATTTTGAAAATAACATAAACATTATTTTATCCATTATACATAAGCATGGTAATTCATATGTTAAATTAAAAGTGTCAACAGATTATCATAAGCTAATTTTGGTTTATTGCAGATTTCATGGTACAAAAAGAGAATATATTTCAACACGTGTTTTAATGGAACTATTAAACGCAAAAGACTTTAATATTTCTTAAGTTTATTCGAACCTTTAATTTGTTCTCTCTTCGACGAGGTTTGCATGGATCGAAACTTGTTCCGAAAGCGACAATTTTAAATAATTCAAGACTTCTTTCCATATTAAGTTTAAAATTTCCCTAATATTCACTTCCAATCAGATTGAGCTTTGTTTGTTTACATTAGTATAAATGAATTGTTGCCATATCATACTAAATGCAGTTTAAAAAAATTTAAAAAAAGAATTTTTAATACAACAGACGGGCAGAATTAAATAAGCGGAACAGGTTTGTTAGAAATGTAAATAAACAAATTATAGTTTCATGTTCTTAAGTTCAGATTTATGGTTCATTTTTTAATTAAAGCGAATGAGTAATTTTATTTGAATTTTCAAAAAGTATCCTTTGTTTGAAATATTTATAATAATTCCCCCTAATCTTAATAAGTAAGTACTCTCGTTGAGTTTTCACTGACTTTTTGTCATACTTTCTTTTTCTATAGAAATGCTAATTTGTGTATCTGTATCTTTTATTTTTTTTTAATGAAATGAGTTTCATAATTTTAGATTTACGTCTAAAATAGATGTAGTGTATTTTCCCTGATAAGTTTATTGCATTTTTCCGATACGTTGAAATGACCTGTTGTATTTTAAAATGCCTGATAACAATAACAACAACAAATATTTATTGAGTTTTCTTATTATTTGGCAGTCAATAAACTTTTAAAGAAAATTTTGAGACTTTCCCCTCATCCCTTTCTCTTTTCTCTACCTTTTAAAATACTGGGAATATTTTCATATTATATCGTGATCTACCGGACAATAATCGTCATGATGTAGGAATATCCCCCAAAATACTAATTTCTTTAAGTGTAGACTTTTACAAACATGACATTATTATAGGCTAACATCACATTGGTACGTATCCATTTTTCCTACTCAGGTAAATTCAGTTATTTTATTATTTAATTAATCAAATAAAAGAAGTTGAAAAAAAAACGAATAAATGTACTGTTTTTTATTGGCAACATTGTCACCTACACCAGAAAATGGAGAAATACTGTAGCATTTTTCAAGGAAATTTTTTAAATTATTTTATCATTTCAAACAGAAGATTTTCATATTGGTGCCTACCACAAGAGTTGCTAAATTTAGAGACAATTGTATGGGTATTTTTTTAAAAATTAGTTTAATAATTTTAGATTTGCATTTAAAATACGCCTGAAATATACGCCTTTGTCGCCTGCATCAGCAAAATGGATAAGTACCATAGCATTTTGCAGGGAAAGTGTTTTAAGTTATTTCATCATATCAAAGAAAATATTTTCACATTGGTACCTACTACAAAAAGTTGCTAAATTTTGAAGACAACTGGGCAATGGCACATGAGAAACTAAACAATATCACAGAAGGGTACCAACTTAAAGGGTTTCCTAAGGAAAAACTTTTTGCATTTTTTTTTCTTTTAATTTTTGCAAGTTAAAAAACCTTTCGGCTTGGGCAAAGTTAGTTGGTACAGATAGGTACTCATACAAAAACATCCCTGTATCAAAAATTATAAATTAGTTTTATAACCAATAAAGATATCAAATATTTCACTGCAATTTAATACAATCCATTCTTCTAGATTTTTCCTTATGGATGTGTCAAAATGTTCTCAACACATTACAAGCTGTGACAAACAAAATCATTGTAGTAATTACTGCTACAGAGTGCTGGAACTTTATAGTGGAATTGGTGGTATGAGATATGCTTTGGAAGGTAGATTTAAATCATTTTTTTCTCTTTATTCAGAAGGGCAATTTGTAGTTTTCTATATTTTTCTAAAATTCGCTTTAAGTAATCGTTTGTTAAATAGTCATTATAAACTCCACTTAAACTTAATTATTTTTAAAATGTATAGAAATAAGACAAAAATAAAGTTGGAAAATCTAATAAAATTCTTAGAATACAGTGATTGAATGCGAAATCTCTGGATTTCCTAGAAATGCTGTTCAAGAATGATGTCTAAATATATATATATATATATATATATATATATATATATACACACACACAGTGTCTGTCCAGACCGAATTTACTACCATTTAACGGTACCTTCACAAATTCAACTTTAGGAAAAACGGTAGTTTCACAAATTTAATTTTAGGAAAAACGGTAGTTTCACAAAATACTTTTTCTTAAAATTTTATTTTTGTATTCCTTAAGAAATGATAAATCCATATTCTTGCCATATTTTTGTGTTGGATTTTTAAATATAATTTTAAATTTTTCACAAATTATGTCTAAATTTTCACAAAATAGGTACCTCTCAGAAAAACCTAGACAGACTCCTGATATATATATATATATATATGTGTGTATATATATATATATATATATATATATATATATATATATATATATATATATATATATATATATATATATATATATATATATATATAAAAGCTACTTTCTTTTAGGCTTTTTGTTATTTTTAAATATTCTTATTATCTTTGTCAATTTGTGTTAATATTTTTATATATAAAATTTTGAGTCTTCATCTGGACTTGGGTTTGGAGCTCCCAACTATTGAAATATGAATTTCATTAACTTTTAAGTAGAAAACAAAGCTAACTAACGTTACAACATAATAAATACATTTATAGTTCGATGCAAAAATGTATAATTTGTAATAATAGCATAGAAAAATGTTAATTATTACTTATTGAATTAAATTTAAATATGTTTAGGCTAAAAATGCAATTCTAAAATTTGGTGAATTTAGCAAGTAGGTAGAAGGCATTCAGGTTTTAGTGTGCCTACATTACTAGAAAAACTGTGTTGTAAATATATTACTTCAGTTTTTTTGTGAACAGATTTCCCATGTTTGCATTTGGCTTGCATAGAAATATATTTCAGAGATTTCTTTTTTTTATTTCATAAACATCGTTGAACAGCCGACTCAGTTTTTTAGTTTACGAATTATAAATGTAAAAAAAAAATCTAAAAGTAATTTTTAAGAAGAAAAATAAAATAACTAGCATAAAAATAAATTCATGGTTTTAGATAAAAAGGTAAAATTCTATGTAATAACAAAGAAAATGTTAATTATTGAATTAAATTTAATTATATTCATACATCATGCAACATGTTCATACAAAAATGCAACATAACATATATTTTGTATATTTCTAGCGTCACAATTATTGTTTGATGTTGTTGCTGCTGTAGATATGAATCCTGTTGTCAATGAAATTTATCGTCATAATTTTGGCATAAAAGGTCATTATCAAAGAAATTTAAAATCATTTACAGTAAAAGAAATAGATGATATGAAAATAGATATCATAACAATGAGTCCACCATGTCAGCCATTCACAAGGTAAATTAAAGGTGTTGTTTGCTTATTGGTGTCATCTTTTTTTTGCTTCAATTATTTTTCAATAATAATGACTATAAAAAAAACACTGAGGCTGTATATAAATTGATTATTAATAATAATGATTAAATTATGTTTTTTTATTAAAAGAAAATGGTGTGGGGATGAAGAAAATTATTTAAACGTTGAAATATATTTTTTAAATGATTTTCATGAATAAAGTTGTTCTGTTTGTTATAATAAAAAAATTTAATTTTTACTGTCTAAACTAAAAATTTTGTTAATATTTTAAATGTAGCTTTTTTATGAGACATTTTATAAAAGATGTATATTCTTTATTTTATAATTAACTTTAAAATTAATGTACTGATTAAAATCTGCTTCGATTTTGTTATAATAACAATGTTTTCAATAAAATCAAATCAGAGACAAATTTAAAAATTTTATGTTCTTTGCTTTAGTAAAAATTTGATTTTAAACTCCAAATAACTTAGCTTTAATTAAATCTTACTTTGACTGGGAAATATTTCCTATTCTAATGAAAATGAAGTGTTTTACAATATAAATTCTCAATATAAAATTTAAAAAAAGACAGCGATTTAAATTAATTCATTATTTATTTCAATTTAGAAAAGAAAGAAGAAACTGTTTTATTCTAAAATATAGATTTATAAAGTTTTTATATTAAAATTTAAAGTTCTTTGTTTTATGATTTGTTTTAAAAGAGTAATAGAATGCTCTGGTGTGAGATCCAGATATTGATCAATATCATTTAAATTAACTAATTATTTTGGTGAAGGTACTTAATAATTATTGCACCAGATAGTTACATTAATTCTTTATTCATACATTTTATAAAGTGGCCACAGTTTTCGTTTATCAATTTTATCTTAATCATATTTTTTGTAATATTGCTTTACCAAAGTAATTTACATACTGGTGTTAATTTCCAGGGTTGGATTAAAGAAAGATGTAGAGGATGCTAGAAGTGATTCTTTTTTACATATCATGAAAATTCTTGTTCAGTAAGTTGGTTGTTATTTTAAGTAAATTTTGTTGTTCAAACTTTTTATTATTATTTTTTAAAATTTTATAACTTTATTTAAAATAATATCTTTTTAGCATGTTTATTTGCTTGTGATTATTCATTACATACTTGCTTGTGTCATACAAGTAGAGAGTCAGTTATAAATTTGATTTTTTAATGTTTACTATTTTAAAGAGCCTGAAACAACTGTTTTGCATGTATTTTGCAAAGCAGTGTAGATAACTTTTTATTACATCAAAATTTTTTTTCATTTTTTCTCTAGAAAAGAAATGGGTCAAATTGAAAATGAACTGTATCTTTTGTCTTACTATCCCTGGTTGACTAAACTTAAACCGCTGTTACTTTTTAGCTAATCATTGGACTTATAAATCTGTTAATTTTTATATATTTTTATTTATATCAGACAAAGTAGTGTAGCTTAAGAGAAACAATCTAAAATTTTAATAAGTAGTAGTGGTGTTTTTTGCATTATTTGAGGATGTAAAAGTGTTAAAGATATAGAAATAGAATAAGTACAATTTACACATAAATAGTAAAGTTTGGATTTTTTAAAATTTTTATGAAGTAAATGAGACATCAATATCATACCTAGATTTTAGTAAAATTGATCTCTTAGGGATTACAATGAAACATGAAAATTTTATCAGTACAAACTGTTTTATAAAATTAACAAAAAACTAAGCAAAACTTATAATTTCATTTTATAATTTTCTATATGTACATCTATGCGAGAATTCACACTTGGTAACATAACTTTTTATTACATCAAGCCTTTTTTTTTTCATTTTTTCTCTCGGAAATAAATGGATCAAAATTGATAATGAAGTGTATAATTTGCCTTATTATCCTTGGTTAACCAGTGTTATGTTTTAGCTAATCATAGGACTCATTAACAAATTAAAATCTGTTGCATTTTTTTATATCAGACAAAGTAGTGTAGCTTAAGAGAAACAATCTAAAATTTTAATAAGTAGTAGTGGTGTTTTTTGCATTGTTTGAGGATGCAAAAGTGTTGAAGATATAGAAATAGAATTAGTACAATTTACACGTAAATAATGAAGTCAGGATGTTTTAAAATTTTTATGAAGTAAATTTGTAAAATAATATAATACATTCAAGTCATACCTAGATTTTAGTTAACTTGGTCTCTTAGGTGTTACAATAAAACTGAAACTTTTATCAGTACAAATTGCTTTCTGAAATTAACAAACAACTAAACAAAAACTTATAATTTTCTGTATGTGTGTCTATGCAAGAATTCCAACTTGGTAACATTGTTAAGAGTTTTTCATTCATTACAGATTGCAGAGAAAACCCTCTTATATAATTCTAGAGAATGTTAAAGGTTTTGAAGATTCAGAAGCAAGAAATGTTTTAATAAAAACTTTGGAACAATGCAACTACAGGTATCAAGAATTTTTATTGTCACCCATAGGTTTTGGTGTTCCTAATTCAAGACTTCGTTATTACATGACTGCTAAGTTGGAATCTCAGCCAATTACAACTACTGATGTAAAGGTATGTTTTTCTATGTATCTGTGGTTGAATATTTTTCTTTAAATGAACTAATTCTTACAACAAATAGCAAAATAAATAATAATGAAAAACATTTAAAATTTTACAATAAATGGTAATTTTTGCATTATCTTAGACAAAGAAGAGGAGGATTGCTCCAATTTACATCTGCATATTCCAGGTGTTTAAAAGCATCATAATCATGAACTATTAAGCACTTAGAAATTTAATTGTACAGAATAGTGTCACCTCTATTTATGATCTTTACTCTTTTTTAAATTTTTTTTTTAACATTTTTTTCCCTGTTTTTTATTATTATTATTATTATTTGGAAATTTTGCCAATCTCCTTTCTCTGAATTATTCTTCAATGTCTTTTTTTTTTTAGTTAGTTTAATTTTTATGTCCTCTATAATTATTTATCTATCACATTTGACTATACATTTTATTAAAGACTATGAAATAATGAACATTTTTAATATTAACTGATGGATTTTAAAGCATAAACCATATTTCTTACCCAATAGAATTTTATAATGAAGAGAGGGAATAAATAAAGCAGAAGTATAATAAGAAGTATAAGAAATAAAGTAGAGTCATAAGTTTAAAGTTAGTTATTTTTTTATTAAATAGGTTATAATTAATCAATAATACTTCTTATGCTGTAAGATTTTTTAAGAGAGGAATCTTTTGGACTATGATAAATAAAGCAAAAAGTGGTGTAATAAGTTTAAATTTAGCTAGTTTTAGTAAATAAGTTAAACAAAGTTTCTTACTCAGTAGGATTTTATAATTATGAAAGGATTCTTTTTGTTTATTATAAAGCAGAAAATAGTGTAATAAGTTTAAATAAAAAAATTACTAGCTACAATTATTTAAATCTTATTAACAGGTTTCCTTGAGTTATAGAATTATAAAACATCTTATTGTATTCACTTGGTAAGAGTATTGGGCGTGATGCTTGCAGTTGTATTTATTATATTTACTACAGTTATGTGATATGTTAGTTTTTATCCCTCTATAAAGCTTTTTTTATAGAAAAGGATTATTTAATTTTTTTTGGGGGGGAGGGGGTTTAAGCAAGGTAAGGCAATATAAATAAATAAACTTGGCTTCATACGAAAGATGCTGTATAATTGAAGACATTACTGAGTTTTTCTAATTGTGTGTAAGTTAAAAAATATATAACACATTCTAACTTGAATTCATGTTTTAGTGTAGAAAATGTAGTTATGGAATAATTAATATACACCAAATTTCCTCTTAACATGTTAGTTTTATTTCAAACAACTTGAATTAGTTATTACTATGAGTATTTAAGCATATTGTAACTTTAAGAAGTCATTATTTAAATTTAAATTATCAATTATTTTATATATTTAGGCATTTAAAAATAAAGTGTTTGTTATTATACTTTACAGATATTCAACATCATTCCACATTCAAATTACAATTGGAAATCTCATTGTTTAAAATGCATTCACAGTACTTATAATATGTGTAGTTTAAAACATCATCTAGAAGAAAATAGTCCTGATTATTTTAAACCTTATCTTGTACCTGATCATGTTCTTCTAAAACATTGGACAGTTTTAGATATTGTTGATGAAACTAGTAACACCTGCTGTTGTTTTACCAAAGCGTAAGTTGAAAGTTGTAAGATGTCTAAACTTACAATGTCTCTTTTTGAACCCAGTTAATAATATGTACTTCAGTAGAAAGTATGGAATATGTGGCCTTAATTCCTTTGTCTCTTCTTTAACCTTCTTAATACTTTCAATAAAAAAAAATAAAAAAAAAAAAAAACAGATTTTACCTTTTCTTAAAAATTTTTAAGCTTGTAAAAGACAATGTAGTTATTGACTGTTATGAAAGAATGTGTTGGTAATATTTTAATAGAAATACAACTCAACTACAATATAGTTCCTTCCCGTTAGATTTTTTTATCAGTGAACAAATAAAATATTGCAGAATTTTTCAAATAGAAATGTTGAGTAACATAACTGCATTTTGATCCAAAATACTTTGTTTCATTTTAAAGGACATCTTATTTTATTATCAACATAGATAAAAGCTAAAGTGATTTTTACTATAAAAAGTACTCTAAATGCTATAATGGGCTTCTGTTCTACCCAAAAACCTTTACCTCAATCCAAAATCTATGCTGGAAATTTTTTTAATTTTTATTTAATCTCTTCTATAAAACATCTAAAAATAAATCAAACTAATTTTATGACCAAAAATCATCTGCAATAAAAATGTTTTTCACAAATTTATTGTCTTTGCTTTAATAATTCAAAGAAAAGGTATTTGAGTAATAATAATAATGAATTGTTGTAATACATAGTTTTCTTATAATTACTAACAATGTATGCTACAAATTAGAGTTCTGTTTTAAAATAGCTATTGTAAATGACCTTGTATTCACTGTAAGTTGTAGTTAAAATTGCACTATTTAAACGTTCAAATGTATTAAATTGATGAAAAAATTTTTGAAGAAAAATATTCAAATTGTCCATTTTCCATCAAATTGTCTGTGTTTCTAAATATTTACTTCTCTTTTAGATATAGTCATTATGCTCAAGGAACTGGATCTATATTTGTCCCAATAACAGATTCTTTAAAGGTACTTTTTTCGAGATTTTTATGCATATCATTTTTTAACAATACATTCAAAACCATGATTGAAAAAATTAAAGAGAATGTTGTATTTAAAGTTTTGTAAACAAGAAAAATAGTTACAATGATCATTCAACAATAACTATTTATTTCTTAGTGATCTGCAAATTTAAACTTATGACTACGCAATTTATTACTTAATTATTTTTTAAATAGTTTCTTTTATTCCTCAAATCTTATTTCTGTATTATTTATTTGCCGGTTTAATCCACCAGCTTCAGTGTTGAAATTCAAAACTTTGTGCATTCTTACTTAAAATTAATTATTAGCTTTGGAAGATCCGCCCTTTTAACTAAACCGTGTTTGTTACAATATGATTTAAATTAGAAAAAAATTATGTTTAATTTTGGGCATTTAAGTTTATTAAGCTTTATCTTAAAATTTTTACCAATATATTCAGATAATTATGCAATGAGATTTGTCTATCTGGTCTAACTTAGGGGAAAGGTGTACCAGATAAGCAAAAAGCCAGATTGGTAGGAGTTGCTTTTTCTACCCTTACTCCTACATACGGGGTATGTGTTTCATTTTAGATTTTCAAGTCCATGACTTTCCATGAATAATTTCACGAATTTTTCATGACTTACCAAAGTTACTATGTTCTCTCACACAAACAACAATAAATTTAAAAAAGCATTATAATAATATTAATTATATTTGTAATTCTAATTTTCCAACGCTGTTGTTCTCTGAAGTTAAATTATTAGATAATTCTGAAATTCATATTTCTCTTTTAGAAATATGAAATAATTTTGAAAATATTATACTGTATTGTTTTAAAATTTTATGTTATCTAAATGTGAAACTA